>NW_017386047.1:88018-184382 GCF_000237925.1 Schistosoma mansoni
CTTTCCGAAAGGGGGGGAAAGACGGCCAGGGAACCGGGTAAGGGTAGGGTTGGGAGCAGAGAACGCAGGAGGGCAGCTTTGCAGGGGGGGAAAGGCTAGTATCTTTATAGTCCTTGCGGGGTGTGGGCGCTATGACTACGGTCTAGCTTCAATTGATTCATGCTTTCATCTATGATAAATACTAAATCTCCACAAAACCCCTTCTGGTTATTTTAATCTGACCATAAATATCGATTATCTCTTGAATAATGTCAGTTGGCTTCCATGCTGTCAGCAATGTGTAGCATTGTCGCTTTGCCCTCCCTTATTGGCTTCATTCCTCTGATTTCTAGTTCAGATCAATGAGTGTTCAAAACATTTGTATTTAAAATCCATTAGCGTGTTTAACTTATTCAACTCCGTTATTCATCAACGCGGATGACGTCATTCATTACATACGAGGATAGCAAAGATGTACAATTTGACGAAAGTCATTCATTCGACCAAATAAGTGGTCAGATTTTAGCACCACAGAAGTGAAAATCACAACGTACGAAGACGCAACAGGATTCGCGATCTTCATGGGCGAACATGAACCAAAATCGGTAACTGCGACCTACGAACACTATACAGAATTGGCAACCCCGTAGAGCAAAACTGCCACAACAAATTTAACGCCGGACCTCATATTGATGAAGAATCTTCGGCACCTCAAACTTTCGAATAGCAGGCTCAGCAAAGCCATTTCAGCACGATATAGTCATGCGCGCATCGTATTATTTTATCGACAATTTTTCTTCATGTGGACTATGCTCACTTGATATCATACATCTGATTGTGTTAACTTATATTCTCGATACACAACTAATGTTAATTCATCTCATTGGTATGCAACAGTCTTCGTTTTCTACTATTTCAACGACAACCTATGTCAAACACCCGCAACTTTTGTTTCGCATTGATCCCTTCTTTAATGTCTAAACATAAACCGAAAATTCGACCCCGCATTATCAGTCGAATAATATTGTTTATGTTCATATTATCTGTTCATTAATATGTATAACTGATATTTTGCATCATCCGTTACCCATAAACACTATTCGATTACTGCAAATAATATTCTATTCCCATTGCAATGTATATCGGAACATTGAGTTTAGAGCTGATCTCTCAAAGATAAACTCTTGTTCGCATGTTCGCGATATTCATGTACACTTTTACACAAGTATGACATTCCTGTATGATACTCTCACTTCTCACTTGACACTGTAATTCATCGGGTATAGTTCAATTTTTCTCTCTACCTCTTATTCACCTTATACACACATTATTTCAGTTTTTATTATCGAAAACGGACATATTTTTATAAATAAATTTACTATTTTCTACAAGAGGGCTATGCAATGTTGGTTGATATGTTAAGCCTATATACGTTTATTCTAACTTCTGGACGAGCCAATTTACCATTATCAGTCAAGATTTGATCTTGGTAATTATTCACTTATCAACCCTGACTAATTTCATATGAGCGCATATGTGTGATATAATAAAAATAATAATAATAATAATAATAATATATTTCTATATTTCTGCAAGGGCAGGTACACGTCATTTTTACAGGCATGATCTACAATTTACAACATATACTGGTTCACAGTATGCATCCCAAGCAAGCTTCTTTAGTAATTATAATCTATAAAAGTTGATAGCAGTTCATTCGTTCAGATATAATATGTTTTCATATGTCATGGATTCTTTTCAGCAGAACTGCCAAGTGCCTAACTTCGCCTTTAGCTTCTACGGGGGTTTTTGCCGGTTCGAAGCTCGAGAAAAAAAGAAGGGGTTGGCGTGGAATTAGGGACTATAAACTGTGGAAAACTAACCAGCTAAAATACGCTGATTAGAAAAAATTATTCAAATCGTTCGAGCTCAGCTCTGGGCGTAGAAAGAATAATTATGACGTCTTATGATGAAAGGCGAGTTTTTTCGCAAGTCGATGCACCTTCAAACAACCATAGCAACAATTTTTATAGGTACAAGTAACGTCCGTAAAATTTCGGAGTCCGGAAACGTCTTCCCATTTGCTGAGGAAATGAGGAAGTACAAGCTGAAGGTAGGCAAGGTAATCACCAACATTAGAGAAGAGCGAAACAGATGGTCAGAAGACTTAGAAGAACTCTTGAATCGACCAGCTCCACTCAACCCAACCAACACTGAACCAGCACTCAGAGACCTGCTGATCGATGTTGACCCACAAACAATTGAAGATATCAGCATGGTCATCAGATAAATCTAGAGTGGCAGGAAAGCAGGACTACACAACACTCCAGCAGAGGCACTGATTGCGTGAAGACTTCTTCGACACTATGACGTGAATGAAAACATAATCAATATCATACGAACTTCCTATGAAGCATAAAACTGCCGAATTTTTCATGAACAACAACTCACCGTCTCATTCGAGGTAAAGACCGCTGTTAGGCAACGTTGTTTTCTCTAACCTTTTCTCTTTCTACTGGTGATCGAGTGGATCATGAAGACGTTAACAACTGTAAGTAAGCGCGGGATAGAAAGGAAGGCTCAGGACGTGGAGGGGACGAAGAACGCTGGCCGGCGGCCTATGCTTCATTGAGAATAACAGTGGTAAGTAAGTAAGTGTCAAGTACCTATTTGTAAACAGAGAATAGACAGTTTAAGATGCGGAATATCTGAACCACCATATATATAGAGAAAGGATGAAATCCCGTCTACTCCATGATCTCCTTGTACATTGAGAGTATTTATAGCCCTACTAATTTTCAAGCATGTGAAGGAGATAACTTTTAATAAGTAAGATGTCACACGCATGACTCTTAAACTAGTTGCTACTTAGGAATTCATCACCATTCGTGAAAATATCACTGAGAAGTTCTGCTATAGTTTTAGAGTCGTATATAAAAGTTATATCATGCAGGATCACATGGTTTGTCACATTTTGAGTTGCTTTAGCGGGTTTAAAAAAAGCACTGGAATATAGACATGAGTTAATGATCAAATAAAATTAGTCAATGGCTTACACGAGACAATTAAATGTGAAAAATTCATCACAGTCTGAAAGTTTATTTATTGAGCACATGAGGTTCTAGTCGACATTCTATTAGTCACTATATTGACGCTATTTTTGAAGTCTCTGAATGCTGATTTTATCCGAGATTATCCGTTCCAATTACTTCAGCTGCTCAGCTAATAAGTGTCAGGCAAATCTGGACAACATATGGTGTGAGGATTTTGGTGCTCTTCATTGACAACAATACATTAAAATGGACTATCTTGAAGGTTACATGCATTGAATATCGTATTTCATACACTACAAAAAGAGATTTCGTCAAAAGAAGCTACAAAGCATGTCGTATCGACAATACCAGTGTTGATGTCAAATGAAAGATCGGTGCATTTCCAATCTTAATTTTTAAAACAGTCCACTCAGTTTGCAGTAGATGTTAATTCTTATGCTATTTGTGATTTATGCAACAGGAAACAATTATATCTAAAAACTTTATATTAAGAACCGTAATAATATATACGCCCTTATTCTAATGGTACTGATCTCAATAATACTGAAGAAACCGTCGTGTGAACTAAGAAAACTTTATCAGTGTATCTGTGTTGACATTTGAATGTGAATTGACAAAGTTGAATGTATAATATGAACACAGGAGAGGATGGATATGAGCATAGAGAAAATTAGGGAATAAGTAAAGAGCCATATTCAGTTAACGTTTAATGCTCAAAGTATTCTACCGAAAGCGTTTTATGGAAGATACTTGCTTCACCCGTGACACCTTGTGTAGGAGCATAGGAGCAATCAGCCTGTTGATCTGGAAGTCGAGAGTCTATTGCATATTTCATCCTGTCCAACAACACTCTATTAAAATTGTCTCCTCGTAGTGAAAACAGTGTCATGCCTCTGTAATTCTCACATTGGCTAAGATCTACTTTTGCTGGAATCTAGATGAGTTATCCTTCTTTTCAGTCTATTGACTTTTTTCGTTTATCACAAATCTTCTTGAATAGAAGGTGAAGCATGTTTGCAGTTACTTGAATGTTTGACTACAGTGCTTCATCATCACAATTCTCAAAATAATTATCAGTTTCACCTAACTCACATTCATTGTGGAGGTCATGTTCATATTTCTCAAATGTATTTAATTAATTCCAATAATAAATTGCTTCACATTATATCTTCTTTTATTTCACCGATCATTATTATGTGTGACGTAACTTATTTCGCAGTTTATTCTCCTATTCTACTTTACGTTTGACTCTAGTTTAGAACGACCTTACTAAATTACACCCTCTTTCATAGAGGGTGCGTAAACAAAGTTAACCATAGTCGAAATCGGTTATATGTTAGTTTCTATACGTTCATATTATATCCAGCTTGCACTATTTAACATTATCTTGAAAGTAACATATGCCGTTTATAAGTATTATGTTGGAGGTGGAATGCAGCCGTGAGCAATCCGTATACTCAATTATCTTCGCAGAATCATATTTTTAGCGCAACGAAAGTCCATTCTTTTCTAATTGTTCAGTATTATCTGTTGAAAGCCTTACAATTTAAGAACTTATTCAATTTTGTTGAGAATTTTCAATAGAATGTCTGTTCAATCGCGTGACGTAATAGTTAAATATCACACAGTGAAGGTGAGTGAAATTAGTTTGAACCACACGAGCAGACGTAGTTTCTTCGGAAGTGAGTCTGCACTTCGCTAACTTGTACCAACCATCATGAAACCTGGCTTCACCTATTATTTGCAGGCAGACTACAGACACCAAAGATTCTCTAACTCAGTCAAAATATCTTCTTAATAATATGAAATAATATTCAACACAAAGATTTATTTGATGAACAGTTAAATATATCTATCGCAAATATTGAGTAACGTTGAGTTAATCTGTTACAGTGATTGATATAGAACGTGACACACAATATGTTATAGACATTGTCATCAAGATGAATTATCTTTATAAAAACAGTCCACTCAGTTTGCAGTAGATGTTAATTCTTATGCTATTTGTGATTTATGCAACAGGAAACAATGATATCTAAAAACTTTAAATTAAGTACCGTAATAATGTAAAGTCAAGTTTGTACACACTGTCAGACATTTGATTTTAGAAAACTGTGTGTGAGAATATAACTTCACTTTATGTCCAACCACAAAGAAGCGGCTCCGAAAACAAATGAGTCAATCCGAACGAATATTTGAGTTTGAATAGAACAACACGAACAAATCTGGAACAGTTATACAAATACAGATACATAATTAATATTGTTGGCAATACTAACAATAATAGACCAAATGATTATATGAATAATGTAAGAATTTTCAAGCATTTTCAAGCATTTTCTACATGCTGAATTGTAAGAAAGTTTCCATCACTGATAATTTACAGAAACCAATCTCAATATCAATTGTGGGACACATCAATAATATTTGATTACTTTGTAAATTCGGTGTACTGCACTCAACTGTTCTGATCAACGTTCAAGCATATTTTTTGAAAACATCCTCTTAGTCAACTGTAAAATGTATTTATCCGGAACATCAGGTAAACACAAGTTGTATGAAACATTTGAATATTGTCAAATAAAAAAATGTGCTTGAAAGTGTCAAAACTCGTCATTTTGATCGTGAAACGAACAACGCGTAGTAACAGATAAGTAGTCAAAATGAAATACATGATTGAGAGCGTTTTATATACTCAGTTACTGGAGAAAAAATACATCTACATCTATGCTCTGAACAACAAATATTAATATATCGGTCCTACAAGAGGTCAGCTTCGGTTCATTGGACAAAAAAGTTGATACTCATTTCGCAAAGATAAGTGATATAAGATTGTGTTCTTCATATGTTAAATAAACACTTGACGTGTCATTTTCTGGGTCTTTCAGCATCCAACAGTTGGAACAATCTATGAAGCTGAACGAAATCAGCAAACGAAGGAACGTATAACGAACATCTTTGTATAAAGTACAGTACCTCACATCCACTTGACACTGTATGAGCCTATTATCGTTGAGATATTCAATTAATTCACCATACAGATAGTGTCATTCGGTCACTGATCAATACTTATGGAAATAATCATTGAGGTAATACATTTCGAACAATTTGATAATATATATAGTTGATAAGAACATTTTAAACTCGAAATATAAAATCAACCACAACTGACATGGTGGAAAGGAGGGGACAAGTTTGACAAAGTTGATAATGCGAAAAGAATCCGACACCTCATCTTTATGTATGGTAATCTTATATTACGATGGGGACATTAACACATTAACCGAGTAAGGATCAATCTTATGACCAGTTTCAATTTTGTGTTTGGCAACAGAGAATGATGGATGTCTATTCACTGCCGTTATTAGATTGTTTAATTTTATTTGTTTTCGCAACACATTCATCAATTTACTTGTCGTCAATATCATCATCATATTTGTCCTAATGAATATCCTAAATATTGTCATCATCAACAACACCATCCTCGAAATCAAGACCACCATCTTCCAAATCATCATCATCATCAGCTAACTCACATTCATTGTCAAGGTCATGTTCATATTTCGCACGCTTATGCAGTCACTTCCAATAGTGAATTGCTATACATTTATTCTTCGTTTATTCTACCGATCAATATGCCGTATGACGTAACTTACTTCGCAGTTTATTCTTCTATTCTACCTGATGTTTGACGTCAGTTTTTAGCATGTGAAGTAATTTCTTTCTAACATCCATCAATAATTATTACGAAATTCCATATAAGTCCAATGCGAATTTATTTTAAAGATGGATTTCGCCTAATTTTGTGTTCACGGTGTTCTGTAGGACTCTTGGACAACGGGTTGATTATGTGAGTCCACTAATAGAGCATTAGGCATCAATCAACCCATTGTTTATCTTGTCCTCAGTGTTGATTAGATTCTACCATTGTAATTAAAAAATATCCAGTTGAATAAGTTCTTGTGTGGAGAATCGCGGTTTGACTGAAATAGAAAAACATGGAGTGGATTTTTGTTTCAGGATCAGTAAGCAACTGATTGTTCGAATATGTGAATACAAACGTGTTTATCTGTGATAAAGACTGGAGTAGGCTCAGAACATTAATACCAGCTTCCAATATGCAAATCATTTGTTTCAAATATATCTGATTTATACGGACTACATCATGATATGAAACAGGAAATAATATTTGTACACAATGAAGCCGTAAAATTACCGTTTTTGTGTGGGACTGCATTAAGGAAACTGTAAATAACTTGGAAGTAGTAAATTGTATGGTAATTGTAAGTCAAAATGAAGATTCTCACAAGAGGGGTACGAACATCTACATTCTGGATGTTGAGAATATATGCAATAAGAATGTGACTAATAATATTCATCCATTAATGTTTAGCAGAAGTTGCCTATAATTTAATCCTTACTAGAATATGACGATAAGGGATAATCCAAAAGAGGGAAGTTGAACATGCTGAATTGTATGAAAGCTTCCATCACTGATAATTTACATAAACCAATTCCAATATAAATTGACGGATACATCAAGAACTTATAATTACTTGACAATCTGGTCTACTGCACTCAAATGTTCTTCTCGAACATCTCAAACATTCACCTGGTTAACAGCGAAATGTATCGATTCAAAATTTCAGTTAACAATGTGTTGTATGAAACATTTGAATATTGTCAAATGAAAATGTCTGCATGAAACTGTCAAACCACGTTCTCTGATCATGAAACGAACAACACGTAGTAATAGATAAGTAGTCAAAATGAAATACATGATTGAGAGTGTTTCATATACTCAGTTACTGGAAAAACGTGACATCTACATCTATGCTTTGAACAACAAATATGAACATATTGGTCCTACAAGAGGTCAGCTTCGGTTGATGTGACGAAATAGTTAATACTCATTTCGCAAAGATGAGTGATATGACTTTGAAGCACATGTGGAGTATTGGTTTCTTCATAAGTGAGTCTACACTTTGCTAACTTGTATTAACCATCATGAAACCTAGCTTCACCGATTTCTGTCTTGACACTACAGCATTTAACATTATCTAACTCAATCAAAATATCTTCTCAATAATATCATCTTAATATATGAATTTGAAGCCGTTGAGACAGATATAGCATGCAGACTAAATAAATATTCATCCACGAATGCTTCTTGACGAGGAAATCCATTTTAATTCTGTTGCAAAATTATTACAAATTTGAATACCAAAGAATGAGTTAAAGTTTGTTCGATCTCCCGTGAAATCTGATGGCGTCCACCTAATTTTGATATCCCACATCGAACAACAAAGCAGACGGTACGTTCAAAGATTGCGTTACACTCTAACGGCATTTTTTAAAAGTGCTTATATATACTTGAACCCTAGTTTACAACTCAATAATACCATTTAACTTAACCCTTCAAGTAAGATGGGTCGAACGCGAAATGAAGTACCTCAGAAAGGTCCTAATTCTCCAGATAATAACAATTCTGTTATAACCATCACCTCATGCTCTGCATTTCGTGTGGCAGCAGATAACAGTGTAAGTTGACGTCTACCTCATCTGTTACTGTATGACTCGGTGTCGAAATTAATAATGAGTTTTAACTCAAGACCTGAGGGCATCGATATCAATAATAGTAAAAACGACACTGTGGATAAGCTATTAAGCGACATGCGTTGTAAAGTGGACTCACTTAAGGTCTCTTTATTAAACCATGATGATCTTAAACTAGAACTAAAGACGCTGTCATCCCTTAAAGTTCTGCTGTCAAAGGATGTAGTTCCTGCAGAACTTGAAGACAGCATCAAAGTAGATTCTGTTATGGACTTAATAGCTAGTGAAGTCAATAAGCGAATGATCTCTCGAAGCAATGTGATTATTCGTAACATACCAGACAAAGTCGCCATTAAAAATGTAAGGAATTCGATACTAAATTTAACTTACCTCCAAGACAGTTCATGCTAATGTATTGAAATTAATAAAAGTACCAGAAACACTCATGACCTTTCTTGACTAGATTCGATTCCCACTTATTAGCTGAACAGTTTAAAAAAACCGAACAGCTTATCTTTGCGCTTACGAACTTTGTAAACGCTAGTATGTTCGCGGATAAAACCACCAACCGACGACTGACGCAAAAGCGTACATTGTTGAGGTCACTACAAACCCTGTTGACCAAGCAGCTGAACTCACTGGTGCAGCTAACCTATCTCATGTTAGCCAGTGCACCGACTTATCAAAGCAGAGTGCTAGTCTGTCTCTCATACCTCCAATGACCTCAAAAGTCCAAAGTATGTCCAATGGAGATATTATTGCGATATTTCACAGTGTAATATCTGAAGCCCATAATCAAACAAATTATTGTAATATGAAGGCTCTTAAAACACTTTTAACTAAAATTTGTATACCAGTTAAGGTTATCACAGGCGATTTCCATGCCTCAATGCTTTATAAGTTACATAACTCGGAACCGTTTTTTCAACGAATCACGTATTTTGATGGATAAAGCTTGTGTTTGACCACAATCTGAATACTGCCTGTTTATTCTTAGTAGTGCGCGCATAAAGAATAAATCAAAGCTGAAATCAGTGCTCGAACGATTTAATCTTCGTATTCTTGAAACTGATTGGAAACCTTAATTTATACATCTAGGTGTCATAAACTTAGGCACGACACTTTATGGAAGAGGAAACTCAAACTAAATCTTATATTTTTCTCCAAAATACTTAACAAACTATCCTTCAAATCCAACCAGGAGATTCAATATGCTGAAGCTTCACATTACAACATTCGTAACTGTTTGCGTTTAAAGAAACAAACTTTAAATGGCCATGTTTTAAAGCCGTAAAGTAGAACAGAGTGAACTGCTGAGCAGTGTCCTCGTCTCTTAATTGATAGACAGATATCTCATCTTCGCCATAGGTGACGTAAATTGGCAAAAGCCAAACGAGCTTTCTCAATCGGTGATGAGAATTCGTCAGACACAAACCCATTAGGACTGATCAGACTTCCAAGATAAGTGAGGTTGTCGACGAGTTCAACTACTCCACTATCTATCCATAGTTCAGGTGTTGATGTAGGCCAGTCCTGGAGTAACAAGTTACATTTAGATGGGGGGAAAAGCATCCCAAACATCCTGGCATTATTACTCAATTTTAACAGAAGACTCTGCATTTTGTCAGCGTCTTTGCCAAACAGGATTATGTCATCTGCGTATTCTAAGTCGATAAGCGGACCCCCTGGTAGGAAATCAATGCCCGAACTGCCTTGAAGTCGGGCGTCTACTGCATCTTATTTCGTGTTCAGAAACACTCTATTGAAAACGTATCCTGTTAGTGAAAACAGAGTCATGCCTCTGTTATTCTCACATTTGCTCACATCTCGTTGAACATTATCCTGATGAGGTATATTTCTCTCCAGTCCATTGGCAGTTGTTGCCCCCTCCGAAATCTTTAATAGAAGGTGAAGCATGTGTGCAGTTGCTTCAGTGTCTGACTTCAGTACTTCAGCTGGTGTATTGCCAATTATGGATGATTTGCCACTCTTGATTAGTCTGATAGTCCTGTTGATTTCTTCGATGGTTGATGGAGTGACGTCCATAGGAAATTTTGTGCCTGCTGCTTCGATGTTCAGTGTATTCACTGGAGTTGATCTACTCAGCAGTTCCTTTGAAATATTCTACTCATCTTTTCCTCTGTTTCTGAATCTCCGTGACTGTCTATCTTTCTTTGTTTTTGATGGGTATCTTCGAGTTACTATATCTTTGTGCTAGTTGCTTCGCTGTATCATATGGTTGTTTTATTTTATCTTCTCTTGCAGCTGGAATCTGTTTTGTTCTCTCCCATAAAAAACTGTTGCTGATAGCATCCGGCCAGAGAATGTTGAGATTTTGCTTAGACAACTGTTTATAAATACGTGTACATTTTTGAGGATGGTTGATATAGTTCTCTGTACAGTTGGACTGTCTTGACGTTCTTAATGAAGATTCTTTATTTGTAATTGGTTAACAGTTGTTTAGGGTTCAATGTGTTCTAGTATTGTAGAAGTGTGGTCATGGCATTGATTATCCTTGCCTTTATGTCTGCATCCGATACTCCTTGTTCATCGATGTTGCTTCACCGGTATAGAATGTTTCACCAATGTTTTTCGGCTTTTCGGCTTCAATGCTCCTCTTCACTTGCTTGTTAGCTCCTGCGTGCTGTACTTCAGACTTAAATTTCTATGCTTTTGTTCGACTGTGGTTAATTGCTGTTTTCTTGTTCTTCCTTTTTTCAATCTTGTCCAGGGTTCACACAGAGATTCATTCCTTATTCTGATGCAGCGTTCAACCCAGAAGCTCCTGACATGTTGATGTTATTAATTATTTGTTCTTTTTCCAGCTGTCCTCTATCGTAGTTTCTTGTTCTTCCAGTAGATCCTATAAAGCTTGGAACCTGTTGTTGAGAGGTATATTGAGTTAAGCGAATTTGTTAGCATCTCTTAAGTTGGCTGTTCTGAACATTTGTAATTCTGTTTCACCGTTTGTCCAGTGTTTCTCAAGTTTCAGTTTCATCTTGACTCCGACCAGTTGGTGATCCGAAGCTATGTGAGCTCCTCTCTTGTTTCTCACATCTTCAATTGTTATTCTGAATTTTTGGTTGATACAAATTTGATCTGTGTGTTACTCTGTGGTGTAATCCAGTGAGATCCCTTTACCTTTGTGTATGTATTTGTGAGGGAATGGTGTGCTGCTTATCACCAATTTGTTGAATGCACACAGATTTGCAAATTTATTCCGATTTTGATTTCTCTCTGCCGGTCCATGTCGTCCCATTATATCTTCATATTCGGTGATGTCCACTCCGACTTTCGCGTTTTAGTTTCTCATCAGGAAAGTCTACTTCTTTCTTGAGCACTTTTCTATGGTTTAATATAAACACGAATGCAACTGATTTTAATTGTCACCGTTGCTGTCATTATTGAGTGTATAACATAGGGCTTGATACCGACAGTAAATCTAGAAGAGCTACACGAGAAGCGAATAAATTTGAATGATGGATTTTATTAAAATTTGTGATTGCCGTGTCTGTAGGATTTTTGAGCAATGGATTGATTATAAGAGTAACTAATAGATTACTGAACGTCAGTCAACTACATGTTTATCTAGTCCTAAGTGTTGATTAAATTCTACCATTGCATTCAGAAATATCGAATTGAATAATTACTTGTGAGAATATCGCGATTCGACTGAATCGGAATAAAATAGAATTTATTTCTGTTTGAGGATCAGTAAGCAATTGACTGTTCGAATGTGTGAATGTTAACGTGATTATCTGTGATAAAGACTGGAGTACGTTCAGAACACCAATACCGGCATCCAATATGTAAATCATTTAATTCCAACATATCTGATTTATATTGCAAGCCAAACACACCATATCACAACATACTGCAGCAAAGGATATTTGTATACGATTAAGCCGTGAAGTGGTCATTATTGTGGTTCACTGCAAATAGGAAAGTGTAAATAACTTAGGAATAAAACAAAGCTGCGAGACGGTGACAATAAAACGAGTGAACAAGAAGAATAACAGCCTTCACGGTCGAGGTCTGTTTTAAAATTACACAGTATTTTCGGAAGGCATGTATAAAGCAGAAGAAACAATACACACACATTGTGGAAATGTCAAAAAGAAAAGTTACAGATAAAAGCAATAAAAAGAACAAATTGTGTAGTTCATAATATAGAACGGAGTTACTGAATTGCACCCTATTCCAAAGTGGGTGCGTAAACAAACTTAACCATAATCGAAATTGGTTGTATGTTGATTTCTATACTTTCATAATTTATCTAGCTTGCATTATTTGACATTATCTCGAAAGCACCATGTGCTGCTTATATGTCATATGTTGGAGGTGGAATGCAGCCTCGAGCAAGCCGTATATTCAATTATCTTCACAGAATCATAGTTTTTACAGCGACGAACTTTGTTTCTGTTCTGATCGATCAGTATTATCTTTTCAAAGCCTTAAAACTTTAGAACAAAATTCAACGTTGTTGAGAATTTTCTTCAATATGTAAACATTGTCGCGTGACGTTATAGCCAATTGTCATACGACGAAGCTGAGTGAAAGGAGTTTGAAACACACGAGGTGTTTTGGTTTTGATATGTCCTCTCAATGTTCAAACTATATTAGCTATATCTATGAGTGCTACGAGTTACCAAGGTTGAAAACGTAATTCATTTGAAGTCCGACTATGTGAGTGTCATGTCATTTGTATCGACATTATTCGGTGGGCGCCATCATCATCACTTTCTCTATGATTGCATGAGCGTATGGATTTATCAAATGTTACATTTGTGATAAGGCACCGAACATTCTCTAACTCAATCAGAAAATTTTTCCAATAAAATTATTTTTGTATATGAATTTGAGGTTGTTCAGACGAGCGAACCGGGCAGACTGAATGAGTATTCAACAAAACAAAAAAAACGAAAAACCAAAAAAATGTTTTTAGAAATAAAATGATAGAAATTAGTTTAACAATTTGAGAAATGCCTAGGAGTACAGGCTATTTACTAGATGAAATCTAACAGCTTGTTCGTCACATAGTTAATTTGCTAGGTAAGGTATTACAGCATTTTTATAGATTCGCTTGCCTGTATGGATTTTATTGTATTTACGTCTCGTTCTACCAGAAGATATACAAGGAGAAAGATATGAATGAAGCGGATGGTTAATATCTGATAAGATAACACCTGCCAAGAGTTTGCAAGAATTAAGAAGTCTATCCACAGTAGAGATGTTGAACACTTTTTTCAGATACAGTGTACTGTTGTCTTCCAAAATTGTAGAAACATAGCCAATCGGTTATTCAGCTCTCAGTGTCGACGCTGATCAGCTTGTTTAGTGAGAGTTGTCTTGGAATAGAATCAAATGCAGAAGTAAAGTCTAGGAAGGCGCATCCAACATACTTCTAACCCTTTTCTAATACGAACACTGTATTGTGATGCAGAACAGCAACGGAATCTAATGTGCTTCTTCTGCATTTGTAAGCAAACTGATATGGATCACAGTGCTCTTTTATTGCAGGTTGGAATGGTTGTATCAGTAATTTTGCCATTATTTTGGGGAAAGGTGAAGTTATTGCAATGGGTCTAAGTTTCACATTTTTATCACCAAAAGCTTTCTTTAGTATAAGTATTATCTTTATCTTTCTCCACATAATCGGTAAGACACTAGTAGAGAAGGATCTGTTAAAGGTATTCGTTAATGGATAACATAAAACATCAGCTCATTCTTTAAATAAGAGGTTTGCGATACCATCAGAAATATACTTCAAGACACTATCAGTTCCAAAAGTACTAAATGTAAATCGCCTCTGTACTGATTTTAGTCTAAATTTATTCTTTATGCGCGCACTACTAAGAATAAACGCGCAGTATTCAAAAAGTGGTCGAACACAAATTTTGCACATTAAAATACATGAATCATTGTTATAAAGGTTTCGAATTATGTAACTTATAAGGCATTGAGACTTGAACGTTTGTTTCATTATCTGTTCTGCAAACGACAAGTCGTCGGAGTACCTAAGTCCTAGATCTACTACTGAGTGTAACGTAGATAACATTTCCCCATTTATGGTAAGATCGAGGTTGAGTGATGTATCAATGAAGCATAACCATTCACAATTAGTTGTATTAAGATCTAGTTGCCATTTCGAGCACCACTGTGTTAGCTTGTTAAGGTCCGTGCTGATACAATTTCGAATATTGCTCAGCTAATGTGGAGAAAATGAGTACACCACCTTAAGATCGTCTGCATATAAAAGGGACTTACTTACACTAAAACACTCACTAATATCATTAATGAAAACTAAAAAGAGCATAGGACTTAAGACACTACCATGAATTACCCCATTCCTAACAGGGACTGCGTTCGACAATGAAGAGTTGATTTCAACTATTTGATGTCGATTGCTGAGGAAGGAATAAAACCAGGCTAGTAACGGGTTTTGGACCCCATAAGATGCGAGTTTACCTATGAGAAGTTGGTGGTTGACCATGTCGAATGCCTTAGAAATGTCCAGGTATAGCACTAATACTAGTTATCCTTGGCTACGAAGCGAATAGACTAAATTAAAGAAGTCAAAATGACATGTCATACAGGATCGATTTTTAAGAAATCCATGTTGCGAATCATCAATAAATTGTTCAGTCAATGAATAGTTGGATAGTTGGTCACTAATAAGTTTTTCCCTAATGCTAGAGATAACTGGAGTAATATTTATTGGCCGATAGTTGTTCATGTCATTGTATGATGTACGCGGTTTTCCAACGGTTAGGATAAAAGCCTGATTCCATAGAGAGAGTAAACAGCTTAAGGAGAAGAAGTTGGATATCTGGACCACAATATTTGTAGAGAAATTATTAAATCCCGTCTGCACCGTGACCTTTAGAAACCTTGAGCTTATTTATAACCTTACTAATTTCCAGACATTTGAAGGAGATAGATTTAATTGAGTTACCAGTCAAGCATATAACTCTAAAAACAGAGCCATTTATGGATTCTTCGCCAATTTCGAGCTAGTACTTAGTGCTAATAGCTCTTCATTGATGGCTTTTATCCTATGTTTCTCTTTAATTTAGTTGAAAATTGTTTTTATGTGTGCGACTGTCGTGAAGTCGTTAGATTTAAAATAACGTTTCTTTAGGCGTCTTAGTTTATTAGGATATTTTGCTGGTATACATAATTCGTAATGTTTAATAATCCTGTAAGTCCTAATTGGTGCACAGGAGTCTAGACAAGAGTTTACATCCAAATAGAATATGTTGATGGCATCTGTCAGACTATTACATGAGAAGAATTCATTCCCGTCTGAGGGTTTGATCAGTGAGCTCAAGAGGTCCCAGTCTGCATGTTTATAGTCTCTATAATTGCAGGTTCTTTGAATTGGTGGGTTGTAGGAGGGATAGATGGGGAGAGCACAAGCTAGTATCCTATGATCACTACTCTAAAACTCGTTGTATACTTGTGCAGATAGGGGAATGATATCTGTACTTAATATTAGATGAAGTGTATTATCAATTGTTGTTGGGGTACAAACCCACTGTGACCAGCAGTACAGATTAAGGATTGATAAAAATTTATCATTGCTAGACTGACAACTACCGGTACTACAGTTAATCCCAGTATAATTGAAATCGCCAGTGATAATCTTAGCACTGAAGTTCAGAGTAAATACGTGTATAAATGCATTGATAATAAGATCATTCAAATTATCAGTACTATCAGGAGCTCTATATATACAACCTAGGAGTAGTCTATGATTCAGGGTATTGATTGATATCCAGATCGATTCTGGTAAACTATTCAATATACTATCTTCAACTTTGTTTGTTGTTAAGGTATCCAAAGCAAATATAAGACAACCGCCTCCTCGCTTAGTTTCTCTGTCGCGGCGATAGAGTCGATAGTTTTGGATATTTAATTCGGAATCGACCACCACGTTTCAGTGATAAGTATAAAAGAAGGCTTGGCTAGATAGGCTAAGGTTATCAAGGATGAAATTTTGTTCGGAAGTGAACGTGCGTTAATAAGTAATTAGTTTAAAAAGGGAGTGTGTAGTGCAAAAAGACCGAGAGCATCCTTATCGAAGGTATGAGATCTAGCTATGCTTGGACTTTGGTTTAATGTGTTTGTCGGATCGCATGGGCTATAGCGTGAGCGAATTGTAGTGCTAGTGGAACAAGGGATTTCTGGAGGCCGAAAAATATCCTTCTTTTGGTAAGGTTGAATAATTTGTTGTACTTGTTTTGGTAAACAATTTAAACAGGTGCCTGTATGTTGAGGTTGCGTTGATGGCGCATAGCCTAGAATACCATCTTCCCCAATGCGAGTGTGATGATAAGAGTGACAACTTACGGGTTTATTATTTATAACATTTGGGGGAAACCATGGGGCACGTTGGTTCATTTTCGTCTGTCTAATAGTAGGCCTAGTTACATGATGGTTGTAGTGGCCGTCTCGTGTGACGTTTGAACGAAATGTGTCTTTATAACCTCCCTTACGGTTAGTAGGGTTAAGCATGGTTTCAGAAATTATACTTTTGTTTGTTAAGGCCGTAGCAAATATTTTTGGTATTCGGTCTGGAACCAGGTTTTTATTTACTTTCTTCTTAATTGGTATATTCTTTTCAGGTTCAGCAGTGTTTTTATGAGCCTTCACAATAGAATCAGGTGTACGATCCTTGGCTTCCGATATTACACTGGAAAGAATGACATTAGAGTCTCTTCATCAGATATGTCCTGGTTATCTACGGCCATTATGGGTATGAGAGGCAAGCTAGCATACTGCATTGGTATATCAGTACACTGACTAACTTGAGGTAGATTAGGTGCACCTGTGGGTTCAGCTGCTGACGCGATCACATTTGTTGTGACCTCAACAATGTTATTTTCGTTCATGGTGCGCTTTTGCATTAGTCTATGATTGGTGATATTGTCAGAGACTATACGAGCGTTTTTAAACTTCGTATGCACACAGACTAGCTGTTCAGATTCCTTCAAATGTTCCGCTAATAAATTGGAATCAAATCTGAACAGGATAGGGCACGAGTATTTTTGATGCTTTTCGTTAAGTCGGATACATTGGCACGGACTGTTCTGGAGATTATCTGACTTCAGTATCGAGTTTCTTACATTTTTAATGTCAACTTTTTCAGGTATATTATATATAATCACATTATTTCGAGAGATTATTAGCTTGGTGACTTCACTAGCTATCAAGTCAACAACGGATTCTACTTTGATCCTGTCTTCCAGTTCAGAAGTAACTATATCCTTTGACAACAGCAGTCGAAGTGGTGAGTGCCTTTAGTTCTAGTTTAAGATCATCATGCTTCAATAAAGAGCCCGCAAGTGACTTCATTTTGGAACGCATATCACTTAATTGCTAAATGTCAGCGGCTAATTCACTCTTATTATGATCGATACCTTCAGTACGTGAGTTAGAACTCATTATTAAGTTTGCATAGAGTCATCCCTCAACATGTGTGGAATAAGTCCACTCACACAATTATCTGGTGCGACAGGAGTTACAGACCGTGGGGAATAGGTATGACCAGAGTAGTTAATATGTGAAGAAATAGGACTTTTTCGAGCTCGTTTTTGTGTCAGTCGAACCATTTTTCTTCAAGTGTTGATTAAACGTTATTATTGATTTCTAAACTACAATTTAACGATATATCAGCACTTTATAATAAATACCATGTAAGCGTAACGCAAACTTGCCGTTTACCAATTTCAAATTAGCAGAGAAAACTGATCTGTGTATGTAAGAGTTTAAAAGAGTGAATGTGCTCAGGAGTATGATTCAGATTATAAAGTATTCAGTGAAGTGTTGGCTTATACCAACATGTGTATTGGACATATTTTTAGTAGAAAATGTGCTGTAAGTACGCTATATGTTTACACATAAATGGGCTAAATGCTCATAGGGTTACGCGACACAAACTCTAACATTTTACGATTTCTTTCATATGACCTACTGTTCTATACTCTTCTTCATAATTTTATGACAAACTTTCGAAAGAAT
The DNA here is from genome assembly GCF_000237925.1 of Schistosoma mansoni. NCBI lineage: Eukaryota > Metazoa > Platyhelminthes > Trematoda > Strigeidida > Schistosomatidae > Schistosoma > Schistosoma mansoni. Next base: position 106,630 of record NW_017386047.1, read on the forward strand.
GAACGTGCTGCATTGTGAAGAGTGCATAAGGCAGTTGAAAAGATCTGTGGTGAACTTATAATGTCTGAAGTAATGTGATGATGAATGAATATCGAATGTCTTATTGAAACCTGAAAGTTGTTATCTTAATAAACGATAACCATGTATTACATGCATATCTTTCTCCTTGTAAATCTTTCAGTAGAAGCCTTACAGTTGTATTCATGTATCTAAAAACAAATAGAAAAACAGCAGTGTGTGGTCATAGGTAAAAGCTTTACAAAATCATGGAACATCATCAAATATATCGAAGAGTAGCTCAGTGGCAATAAAAACCAGGCTAAAGTGGACTTAGCAAATTTGAATGCTCTAGGTAGGTAAAGAAATTTCATATATTCTCCATTCTCGAGAGCATGACGATTATGCACCGGTGACATAATTGATGAAGATCAGCTGAATACAATTAAACATACCGTTCGGGTAAAAGCTACTTTTTGACTGTAATCTGAAATCAGGATGTCAAATTGAATCAATTCGCACAGTGACGAGACACGTTTTAATTCACAGTATCAAAGTCAAGGGAGATATGGCATCTCCCATTTCAGAGAACAGACTATACAGATCTTCAAAAACACATTCTATTCTGCAGTATTTTGAACTTCTTTATCCAGAACGAAACTCATTAGAACATTCTTAAGAATGAACTAAAGCTTAGAGGCGCCTAAATGTTCTACGGAGAGAATGTGGACCAATAGCAAAACTGATGAACAAAATTTAGTCCAAAGAACACTTTTGGAGAGTTTTATTATAACTATGATTTAACTATGATTATAACTATAATTTACACTGCCAACTTGTAATAAACGGACAGTAATGCCTGATTTCAATTCCCTAATGGTGTTCATTGATTATTTGTTATTTCACTTGTTTGTATTTCGACTTTTTTTTCTTTTGAAAACTAGATAGACTACATTCCTGGAGAAAATAATGTAATTGACAACAAAATGTTATGGTTGTATTGATCAAGTAGATAACATAGTCCAACGGAGACAATTTATTCACGATGATCATTATTTGTATAACCTGAAAACAACATCTGTTTCTTTCGTCCACTCGAAAGTATCTGTTACTTGGATTACTTGATTGCGAACGTATTTGCACAGTTGAGATATATAAATGTTATAACACCGCCAATTGTAGAGCAGTGGATTTATTGATCGTACAATGACACCAAAAACCATTGTGAATATTCTTGAGTAATTATCAGTCCTGCTCTCTGCCTAGCCCAGTCAGTTCAGTTTGGAAGACAATAACAGCATCTGTAATATGAATCATTATACTCAAAAGTACCAAACAGTGTGATCACATCGTACCATAAGATATGAAATAACATTTGTACAAGTTTTGGCCAAATGTGGCTGTGAATAGGGGGAACAGTAATCAATTGACTTTGGATAACTCAAGAATGGTTGATCCTATCATAAAAGTCTCCAAGTCAAAATAAAGCATATGATGAGGTAAACACGAATAAAACAAGTTAAGTAACTTGACAGTTATACAGTGGGAAATATACATAATGCATTGATCCATAAATAGTTCTCAAAGTTACCATTCATAAATCTCGACGGGATATAACACTGTACAGACCAAGTGCAGTGACTCGACGATTCAGTCAGGAAAACGTATCTAAATATCACATATTATGATGAAGTCTATTTGATTGCTTTCAAAAGAACTTGAATTTTCAAATCAGAAATACATTATTTCAAAACTAACAATGGTGATAACAATAGTTTTCATTGTGCTATAGTGTGATCTGTCTGATGACCTCAGTTTTTTTCATTGTTGAAATATCAAAGATTGTACTTCCTTGTTGTTTATCACCAGATTTTATCTGAATAATCAGACTATATGACATTTTTTTTTGTTTATTGAGCGTGATAAGATTTTTCAAAATTATAATGAATGTCACTGTCTATCATTATATTCATATGACTGATGGTCATCGACATAGGCAAAAGAAAAATGAATGAAATATTCACTTAACAAACGTTTACTACTTTCCTTAAGAAAAAATTGAAGTGAAGTGATAACAGATAGTTTGTCCGTCAATTTATATATAGTCTTGATTCAGCTATGCATAATCAATGAAATCATCTACCATCTTATTTCAAATGTGTTTAGTAATACTTGTCAAATAGAATCATCTCGTTGTCATGTCTTCAGCTTATCATTCCGTAACCACTCTGCTTTCAAACTCGACTAAATAATACTTCTCATTATTATTATTTATGATACCGTGAAAAATCATCTTGATGACCAATTTCACATGAGATTTTGTATCACGTTTCATTACAGTCACTGGGGTAGACTAACACACGGTTAGGCAATTTTCTGGATAGACATATTTGATTGTTCATCAAATGAATGTTTTTGTTGATTGTTGACTGAAGTCGTATATCTTGATAGAGTGGACTTCATCACATTTCACGGGAGATCAAATACATTATAATTCATCATTAGATATTTGATATTTGAATGATGACATCTGTATCTTGTTGTCATTGGTGAATTCAACCTAGTCTGAATCATTTATCTTCGTGTATTAGTTGATCTATAAATTTTTCAGACTCCAGAGTAATCAGCCACAATCTACTTGCAAGACAAAATCGCACCCATCCTTTGTTCATTGATCTGATTCATACTGCTTTTGTGAAAATGCATTCTTATTGAAAAATCAACTGATTGAAATTACTTTCATCAACATTGTCCCTGTAGGCCCTTATCAATATCAATCTGATAAGAACAGTATTTCCCTGAGTCACATGACACATGCATTATGGTAAACCTTACTGACTTTGTTAGTGGTTATTGCTTTGTCGTTCGTTGTTCTATTCTATCTTCGCATTTTCTCCAGTTATAGATGGTCATAATAAATTTATTGTTATGCTGGAAATGACCTATAATTCACCGTCCATTGATCAACGAGACATGAATATACGATGAAATGGCAGTCCTCGTTTGAACCACTTCATTGTTACAAAACATGGCATAAATGTATTATGAAAACAATTTTTAAACTAGTCAACCCAAAATAATCCTTTATCATGTGTTTGTTCCCTAAATTAAATGCGAGTTGAAAGAATTTCTTGCTATAGTTTGACCGGAAACAACTATTAAGATTGACTTACGGGATATATATGCAAATGATGCTACCTTGTCACACAAGGCTACAATAATGTTTGATCATACATTGACTAGGTTTACTACAAAGCAAGCCATAAGCCGCAAGTATATTGTGGATGCATGTAGTGATTAGTATCGACGATTAAATCATGACAAGAGGAAATGAAGAATATCAAACATATCTGGTAATTTATACGTCTTATTATATCTTATAGATTCAATTTTGATATGATCTATAATCTGACATGTTTGCCATGTTCTTATATCGGAAGGTCAGAGTTAGTCCAAAGTGAGAACTATACATTTGTTTCAAGCTAATAAGCTTTCATCACTAATCCCAACTATCTCACTTTGCTCTTCCAACCCTAATACGGGTGAACATAAATGAAATGCTACTGAGGGATTCTTTAAACCGTACTTAAACATTTCGCATTCTTACGTATGACGTTTTATTCCCTCAAAATAATTAGTTAGAACAAATAAACATAGGCTCAACTTCACGTCAAAAACTTACTCTGTAGAGTTTCAGTTGTGTTATTTTGTAAAAAAAAGGCCGTTGCGATCACTTGAATACACCTATTTACTTTCTCTTACTGAAAGACTTAATTCACGTCATCCCACAATTACATTACACATAACTACAGCACTTATTGATACTTTGATTTGTTTAATGTTTGATAAATAGATTGAAATCGTATACATTAAAGGGCAGTATTTTTCTACCTGATTCCAGCATAGAATTTAATTCATCTAATCTACCTTGAATGCATGCAATATCATCAATCAAGTTTGAAAAAGTCAATATCTTGTGGTTTCGGTTAAGAGAAGTTATCCGATACATCTTTGTCAATTTGTGTGTGTTTAAGTGGAGGTTCAGTGATGAAAAACTGTGTGAACTTTGTGTAAGAATGGACAGAGTTTACTTTGCATGTGCGATAGAGGCTTGAATTTTGAATAGTACCGGACATAGGTGCTTGGATTGGTAGGGGAATAATGATGGTGATTGACGATTTCTTTGTTTGACGGAGCAGCAGAGTCAAGCATTATATATAGCGCTTCAGCCACTGTTCTTTCTTTGTATTTGGATAAACCTTTTTGAAGTATTGTCATGCTTTCTATGACGATTTGTTGAATGTTGAAGTTGACATGAACACTATAACCAATGCATATTGAAGTATATTCAGATTGTCGGAATTATTACGTGATATTTTGTGTATCAAATGTAAAATTTAGTTCGAGTGAACATGTCACGAGATAATACTTCAGTATCAAAAACATCACAAAATCAAAACATTGAAATTCGTAGACACAGTTTTGTTTTGACATGAAGTGACATGAAAGCTCTACTACTTTTTAATCGAAATTTCATTTTGATTGATCAAATGTTTGACTCACCTTTCTAATTATTAGTGCTAATTTTCACCAACTTACATCCTCACACATGCCTTTTGTTCCTCGTGGAGGGGCATAAGCTGTCCATTGTGACTGTCCTTCGAACTCTGTCCTAGACAATTCATTTCATTCTAATGGCAAGTGACATTTATGCCTGTTTCACAACAAATTGATATTCGAACTAGTAGATTAAATCCATAACAGTTGCTACTTGAAGAAACATTGACCTAGGTTTTTCAAACTGTTTATTTTTCAACTATCTTTTGAATGTTGAAGTGACTTATTTAATCCCACAGTCAATCAGTGTAAAATGTGTTCTCTCTAGTATCAGTATCGATTGCTGATAATTTTGAAACTCGGTAGAATATGAAGCGTATGAAGTATCAGTCATTTCTCTCGTTAATGCGCACGTTAATCCTTGTGCAGATATGTGCCAAATATCTAACAATAATCCAAACAACAATGTGTATCAGATATGAGAGAACTTGGGACTTCTGTCTCAGTCAGAGAAGATCAACGGCTTAGGAGCATAAATTTATGGATTTTTTTCCATACGAACTGATCATTCACATATGCAGTGTAAAAAACTGTTATATCCCCCGGTGAATTACGAATGGTAACTTTTAGGTCTATTTATGAATCAATGTAATATGCCTATTTCCTATTGTATAGTTGTTAAATAATCGACCTAATCGTATTCGTGTTCCTCTTATCATAACCTTTATTTTGATTTTTGAACTATTATTATTGATTACGTTTCCCTATCTACAGCCACATTGGCCAATTATTGTACAAATGTTATTTTTCTATTTTTTGGTATAATGGGGTCTGTTTGTTTAGTATATAAACCCAGTATACTTGTGAATAATGATTCATACCACTGAGGCTGTTATTGATGTTTTGGACTTAACTGGCTGGGCTAGGCAGATCGCATGACCGGTTAGCACTCTAGTTCGCTCGTACAAGTTTCGTGTCACTGTTCCAATCGACAATTTGCTGCTCCCTGATTGGCAGTTCTATCGCATCACACATTAAATAATCGTCCACTCGGCCACAAGGTATAACAAAAACGAGATTAGAAGAACAACACGAAGAGAAACAGTGCTGACAATTGAAAACAAGGAATTTGTCTTCAGAATATGAGCACAAATAAATGAGATGGGTGATTCATTGGAAAACTTTATCATTCCTCGTACAAAACGAATCTTACATCAAACTAATGTGCAGGAGAACAGTAGTGTGGTGTTTTTGCACAAAAGAGAATAAGGAGAGGTTTTCAACACGGACTTGCCATTGTTGACGTTGATAATTTAATATTATGGAACAACATAATACTGAGTAGTCATTTTATCTTATGAATTAATTGCGTAGCAATGCGCATCTACAATTCTACTATGGATTGCACCTGATTGTTATAGCAGTAAAATTCCAGAACTTGGCATCCAAGTCATTGTGTTCGAGTGTATGGTATAGTGTGTACAGTTGCAACTGATGATCTACGTCTCATATCGGACATGGTTGAACAACGTTTTGATAACGGCTTCACACAAGAACTCTGAGAGTAACTGCCTCTTAAAGTACCTTACAATTAGGTCAAATGATAATTCAGATTCTATGGAGTTTCTCGCTTCACAAACAGTAATACTGACTTTGATGTCATCTTGTTATTCAATGGAATATTTTGTTTATTATCCTGGACTGATAATAAGCAGTCACTGGAAAAGATGAGAGAGTGGGTCAGTAAATGGTCAACCACATTTTACATTTCAACAGATGTTACTGGATTCAGCTAGTCATTGAACATTGGTTGTTAGTGTGATCAGAATGTGACCTGTTACTTAATTCTCTTTCTCATAATCGTATAGGAAATTGTTCAAAACTAATTTCCAATTGTTAATTGAAGTAGCAACTTTCATGCAAATAATTATTGCACAACTCATCTGGAGACTAATTAGTCGTCTTCTTCATGTTAACTCCTATTGAAATTATAAGGGTATTTATCAATGTGATTACTTTTGTATGACAGTAAGGATCAATAATAGATTTTACATTTTAAATGTAATCGAAAAAGCCCTTGATTAGAACGAACAATGATGTAAGGGCGCATGATTTTTTCTAGTTACACTGGTTAATACATATGATGTGATAAGAATAGGATAGTTTGTGATTTTCGTCATAAAATTGTATAATCATAAAAATACACCTAATAATTATTATAATTATAAATATAAATAGAAAAATTTATTTTGCCGATTTAGTTACTAAATCCATTTAAGTAGTATCTGATTGTTAAATCTCATTCAATATTCTTCAATGAACAATTGCACTTAACAATTTTCATTCTTTATCAAACAAGAAAAAGGCATCATTTCAATAAGTGTATCTCCAAATCAGAAGAATCTACTTTTACGTTTATAGCTAATACATGAAACACCAAAAACTTGTCACGTGTAAAGATCTGGAAATTACGACCATGGGCAAATCAACAACACCCTGCATCCTACTCTAATGACTAATACATTCCAGTTGTTTCAATTTGCGGATGATTACTGTGATGTCTGCTCCCGATTCTTGAAGTGGTGTGCCATTTCTCGTTTCACTTTATGTTAAGATTCAAGTAAGCTATGGCTTCGTGATGCAGTTTTATGGTTTCCTTGAGGTAAGCTGTATCCATTACTAAAATGTTTTCCAAATTTCATTTTCAGCTGAAAGTTGATCTCAATTGTTTTCTAGAGATATTTTTGATCAAAGAGTCCATCTTTAACTGAAATATTTTTTAAATTATCTACCTTGATTATACATTCAAAAGTCCGGAAAAACGGATTCAATTGTTCCTTGTTTTAAGAAAGATAATGAGTCGTTGTAGAAAGTCAACGAATATAGGTACATTTGTATAATGCTTGATAGCAATAATTTGCTCAAACAGTTACATGAATACTCAGTTTTATCAGTATGAGAATTTCTGAAGATTATAGTTTATTTTCTGCTGAAATCATCAGTCGATCTAAACTAGACCACTATGGGAAACCTAGGAGCATAGTATAAGACTACTGAGCAGTGTGCATGCACGGTTTTGGATGCGGGACCCAAACTCAGGATATCAAGAACATCTAATCCAACGACCACTAAATCGGCATCTGGTGCACTTCCATCAAACGTGCCTATTTTAAACTGGTAACAACAATCACATGTTCTATGTTATTCATGCATTTTTTCTCACGAATTTCCAGGATTTTAGATTTCTCGCCAGTAATTCCAGTTTTTCACTGAGCTACTGCTTAAGCATCATCACTAACCTTTTCCATGGGTCTTAAGGTGCTAAATAATATCCATGCGGCCAATAACCTTTGAGATAAAAACGAACGTTCATTTTAAATTACATCGGACTTGTCATACATCATTTTTATGTTATCTCTTCCAGATAAATGTTATTTATATTTGATTAGATTTCTATTTTCAGCTCAATAATTAGTGATGGTCTTAAGAACCTAGAAGCGCGACCACATGGTTCTATGGGCAACTGCTTGTGACCCATCGCGCACGCTCTTTTTATTGTAGAGCATTCGATGTGCTAGCTTTGTGCTTCAAAACGGTCTTCCGCCGGAGACATGAGCTCATGCGATAAGGTGATTTGTGACACTTTAAAGGTGATCTCTTTGTAATCGTTACGTCAGTTATGATAAAGCAACGATAACTGCATGTAACCTGTTTGATGACAAAACTTTATTATTGTCTCATGCTTACATGGTCATTAGCTTGACATCGTCATCGAGCATTAAGTTACTACTTTTATTCTTACTGTTTTCACAACGAGCAGTCTGACAAAGTATGACGATAAGCAACACATTTTACAGTCTATATATATTAGTTGATTTATTACGGTAGGCTGGCCTGACCTCCACTTCAATGTAACCACTACGTTCGTTTGGTTTCATTTTTTACCTACATCATTGTTTAACCATGTCAAACATCGGTCTGAGGCACGTAGAAATTACTTACTTTTAAGAGGTGATTATTCGATAACGAAGAAGATGAATATTCCATTTAGCTCATCTATCAGAGTCAGTATAATTATTCAACAGATGAATGACTTCAGTTATAACTTCTCTAGATTTGGATATCTTTAAACGATACTTTTTAACTAACTAATTGGCATTTAAGTAACATTTAAGTAACAAATAACACAAATAATAGTGTTCATTTAATTAACTGTATCACTATTATTATTATTATTCAAGTATTCGGTCAGTTGAAAGTAACTTGAGTTCCCATGAGATTACAGCTTTGATAAATGAAATAAGCAAGAATATTCAGTAAGCACTGAATCATTCTTTCTATTCGAAGTAATGGACTCCGTCATAACAATAATTACTATGATTGTTGTTATCTTCATCATCCTGAATCGTCATTTATGTATATTATTGATGAGGGTTCTTGATTTTGATAAACTTGAGATCAAACTGAATTCAACGCATTATTAAAGAAATAGGAAAACCCGATACATGAAATTTATCAATATCGTGTTCTTAACTTCGTAAGAGCATCCTTTTACTTAATACGATCCCCAAGCGGCCAGTCTGATAAAGTAAGATAATTTGAATCACGAGTTTTGCGTACGTTATTCAATATTCCGTCTCTTTGCCTTGTAATTCCTCAGTACTAACTTCAAGTTCTTGCTTTCTCAAGTCTCGCCTCCAACATATATACCGAGTCTTATCACAATCATGAGATGCTTCACTGAAGCTTCTTCGAGCGGTACATTTTTGACGTCAGGTTTCACTAACTGCAGATCATGCGCATCTTTTATAGCAAAATTAATGTCCATCGACTCTTCTAGATTCCAAATGATTAGACTAGGAACGTGTTTCACTTTTTTATATGTCGTGTTCTTGGCTTCTCAGCGTGATTTCAGATCACGTCTTTTAACTGCTGACTTCTTACTGTTAGCTATTCTCGTAACTGTATCTCGTAGGTCAAGCGAAGGACTCACAACAATATTTGATGGGCTGTACATTTTGCATCTACGACAGGGCTCATTGTTGTCTTACTTCCGAACTTTAGCGAACTTTAACTCAGAATGTGAGTCTAACAAGTGCTTTTCAACTAAAATGTAGCCATCTCTGATTATCTTTCCTTCTCTTTCACGTTTCCTCATCATCCATTACTCATCAGTCCAGATAAGAACTACTCGGGACGTTAATGGTTCCAGCTGGATGATCAGTTACTGCTCCAGCGACTTGTCCATCAATATAGGAAAGTGAATCGCTCGTTAATTGTCTCGAGTTGTAAAGTTCTATTTCGTGTTGCACAGTTGAGTGTCTGGCACGTGCCTTGTTAGCACTTACGACACTGACACACAATTACTTATCATTATCCATGTTAGCAGTATGGCTATCATCAACCCCTTTCTTAGCTAATGCCAGAAACGTAATCGCCTCTCGAATGAGTAACGTTTTGCTGAAACAACGGAACACACATAGCTAGCGTGAATAAGGCTTTCTGCACCTTTTTATAGGCAGTGTGATCTAAGCGTGTTCACATTTTTTGTAACCACTTCTCATATTCATCACATTTCACTCCTTTTTCTACAAGAAATAAGCAATATGACAGTCCGCAGTTGTGAACATAGCCGACCATCTTAGAGGTTAACTAAAAACGGTAGACAGGATGAAAATGTAAAACAAATCTCAAACCTTGGTCAATGTAACCAGGCCAAAGTCGACCAAGAATGTTTTGATGTAGTAAATACAAAAAATGAAGGTCAAAACATACAAATACAATATCACCTTTACTGAAATAAATTCAATTAAATTGTGAACAGTAGTTTTGATGCGTCATTCACGATCAAAATAGTGGATTTTACTTAACGAGAATCTATTTCACTTTCTTTTTAATTAGCGCGCGTATCGAGCGTTGACATTTTAAGCAACACTGCTTTCTCATATATCATCTTGTACAATTTATTCTCTCTGTTTATGGTAAGGTTTAGAAATAAGGGATCTAGCGTGTCAAAAGTGAATCACCGTAAAAAGTATATGTGAAGTCCTAACGAAGTGTAAATGAAAGGTTACTGAAAAAGACTATTCATGAACTATTATGATATATATATTCTTATTGTTTTTACTGTCTAGTAACTAGGTTACATAAATTAACATTTTCTTTATCATAAGCTTTTATTTGACTTATTGACTATTATTAAACGAGTTACCATTCTTAAGTTATAAGCAAGTTTTTAGTTACAGTGTCTCACAAATGCTGCTACTTTTCGCATGATCTTATATAATTGTCCGTCTCTCTTTTATAGTGTGATAAAGACTAGTTTACCAACTTACTTGCGCCTATGACCCCTGATGGAGGAGCATAGGCTGCACATCAGCATTCTCCATCCAACACTGTTCTGGGCAATCCATTAGAGGTCTTTCAAGTTGTTATTCATTCTTTCAAATCTGCTTTTATTTCCCAGCATATTGTGTTATTTTTACACGCTCTCCTCCACTTCCCTTCAAAACTCCAGGTTACCGATCGCCTCGTCATGTAGTTTGTTGAGTTCCTAAATGTATGTCTAAACGACTTTCAACGCCTTTTCCTATTTATCTCTTCAGGTAGAAGCTGGTTTGTACTCTCCTAATAATGACTGTTGCTGATTGTATCAGGCCAGTGAATCTTGAGCATTTTGCGTAGAACACCGTCTATAAATACTTGTACCTTCTTGACAATGGTTGAAGTAGTTCTTCACGTTTCAGCAGCGTACAGCTGCACTGTCTTGATGTTCTTACTGAAAGTAACCTCTCTGCAATTAATTGACAGTTGCTCTGAGTTTCATATTCTCGTCAACTGTAGAAATGCAGTCTCGGCTTTGACAATCCTCGCTTTTTAGTTTGTGATTGATCGTCCTTGTTCATCGATGTGGCTTAACAGATACGTAAGTGTTTCAAGATCTACCAGAGTTTCGCCATCAAGCGTGGTTGACTCGGCGCTCTTGTGTTTGAGAATCTTTCTTTTGCTTTTGTGTATGTTGAGGCCTATTGATGCAGAGGCTGCTGCTACACGATTTTTCTTCGTCTTTATTTGTCTGTGTGTATGGGATACATGGTCTAGGTCATCTAAGAAGTCCGAATCGTCCAAATAATTCTGAAATGTGGATGTTTTCACAGTCTAGCTAATCAAAAGATGAAAGAAGAAACGGTGGAATAGATTGCCTTGCCAGACTTCAGTCGTTACCGGAAACGCACATATCAGCTGTCCTCCATGCATCATTTCGCACGGCAGTCCGTCGTGTGAGTTTCGGATAATATTGACGATGTTCCCAGGAACTTTATAGAGTCGAAGAAGTTTCCATAGTGTTCTTCAGTTCAAACGGTCAAACGCTTTATCATAGTCATTGAGGTTGATAAATAGTGACAAGTTTCACTCAACTGAATAAAGCATCATGATTCGTTGTGTTGTTAGTTGGCCTGTGCACGACCGAGCCTTAGGGAATCGTTTTGTATAGAAAGTGTAACAGGTTTGTTGTTAAGTTATCGTCTGACTTCAGTGCATTACCCAGCATATAATCAAATGTCGCTGTTTTCTCACTCTTGATCAGTTTTGATTTCTTCGATCGTTGATGAATTGACATCTGTAGTAAGTTCTGTTTGTGCTGCTTTGATGTCCAGTTCAGCAGTTCCTTGAGGTATTCTACCCATCTTTTCCTCTGATCTTGAATCCCCGTGATTGTTTTTTCTTTCTTTGTCCTTGATGGATGTCTGACTTATTAAATCTCCCCGCTAGCTTCTTCTCTGTGCCATATAGTTGTTTCATACTCCTTCCTCTTGTAGAATATTTCGCCATCGTTGCTAGTTCTTCCATATGTTTCTGCTTTCAAGCTTTACTCCTCCTCTTCATATACTCGTTTGCTTCTGCGTACTCTGCTTGCGCCTTGACTTCCTCTGAAAGTGTTTTTTCTTCAGACTTGTCCTCAGTTCTCATAGAGACTTCCACTAAACATAATCTTCACTTACGTCACACAGATTCAGTGGTTATGCATTGTTATTTTGTAAATATATGCAACGAATATTGAAATGATGATAAAGACACTGATTTTGATTCGGTTCATTACACTGTGACAACGTTCAATTGGTCTCAAAACTATGAGTGGCACTATCAATCTTTATCATGCGTGATTCGGCAATTACGCTATAAGAAGTGTGAACACAAATGTGAAGTTGAGCAATCAATATACAGTCACGTATTGATAGCGTTTTAACGAAACATATTACAGTTTTGTGTATTGATTAACTTCAAATCTTCATTGACATTCCGATAAATTTATTTTACTCACGAAACATTTAATTAATGATGACTTTAATAATGATATTAAAGATTACTGTGATGTAATAAAAGACTTTGAGTGCTTACCTATTGATAACCAGATACAAACAGGAAACGATAAGTAGTAAACAGCATACTGTTGATGCAGATCAATGTACATAAAAATATTAACAAAAACAATTTGCTCAATATCCGATGAAATGTGAAAATAAGGATTAGTAGTAGGCTCAGTACATGTATTAACATATCTGTCCTACAAGAGGTCAGCGGTCGTTCGTGTGACCAAGTAGTTAATGCTCATTTCGCAAAAATTAGTGATATAAGGTTGAATCACATGAGGTGTAATGATTTCTTCAGAGGTGACGGTAAATTACACTAACTTGTACCAACCACTATGAAACATAGCTTCACCGATTACCGGCACCGAACATTCTCTAACTCAATCAAGTGGTTATCTCAATGATATCAACTTAATATATCAGTTTGAAGATGTTGAGACAAACGATATGGAGATTTATTTCAATTCTGTTGCAAAACGAAGACGAGTTTTAATATCAGATGATGGTTTATAATGCATTCAATCTCCCATAAAATTGGATGACATCCACCTAACCACGATATCCAACTTCAATCAATATTCAACATAAACATACATTTGGTCAAAAGCCACCTGTGTTCCCAAAATATTGGAGAACGCTGAGTAAATCAGGCAAACTGATTGATATAGAATGTGACAAAGAACGTGATGTGTATTACGCCATCATTTGATTGTTCGTGGACTAATTGTGGAAAAGCATTTGGCGTATTATTTAGTGGAGTCAGAAAGCATCGTGAATAATGATGATAGTTTGATTGATTGAGAAACTGAAAACGTGAAACTAAATATTTCTATACGATAAATATTACTAGACGTATTCGAAATTAGATGATGGATGACTTTAATGTTTATTCATAGCTGAATCAAGACCTTCTATGAATTGATTAACAAACTAACAGTTTTCACCTAATTTGTCCTGAGAAATAAAATCGTCATATGTAAACTGAATAGTTCATTCACCTTTGTTCTGTACGTTTCAGTGATTATCAGTCATATGAATGTATTGATAGAGATTGGCATTCCTCATTATCTTAAGAATTCTTATCACGTTCACTACACAAAAGAAAATATCATATAATTCTATTGATTAGATAAAGTCTGTTGATAAACAACGAGAAAGTACGAGGATTGATATTTGAACTACAAAAACATCTGAGGTCAATTGAGAGATCACGCTCTTGGATGATATACAATACTCTTATCATTATTGTTACTTTTAGAAAAATTATTCTTACTTAAAATTCCATATTATATTGAAAGAATTCAACTAGTAGTTGTTATGATTATGCACGATATTCAAACACATATTCCTGGCTGCATCGTTACTTAACTGTTCTCAGCGAGGACAGTTTTGAGAAGATGAAAGAAGCACGCGTTGTTTTCCGTAAAAACAAATAATGTTATTTGGGAAAAATATGTTCCTTTTAGACGGAAACCTTTTCTGAATCACTTCTGATATAGTTATGAGGTGTCAAAGTCTGTACATTGCATAATGACGTAGAGATGTGAAGGATGGGTGTCCAGTGATTGAAAAAGAGGACACGAAATACATAGATTAAACGGAACGAAAATTATTATTATAAGCTTTATTCAATTTAATATTATTTGGTACAAAATCGAATTCTCAGCATAAAGTATTTCAACATGTTTACGTTTCTTATTTCTTCGTTGCTCCTGATGATAAACATTCAGTGATCGCCAGTTGGATGTCAGCAGTTTAGTCAATCGACACATGAATAATGTATATTCTTTCTGCTGCATGTTCTCAGCAAACACGACATCTCTGATAAGACTTTTTGTAACCTTAACAGTGATAGGTTGTACAGTTTTCAGAAACGCACCGGAATAGGTTGTGTGCTTAATAGCCATAATGATGTATTAAAACAAACAATATTAGATAACTTGTTGAAATATATAGATGACGGGAAACAGGTAGCCCAGATGTTTAAGCAGGCCGCCTTTATATGTCCATTTTACTTATTGGGAAAATGAAATCACACTTCACTTTCTATCTGTTCCGCGCTGTCAATCAACACAGTTTTATTGACATACTTCAGAATTTATCTATGAATTATTTTAACCTTAACATCTGTTTTGCCTTCAGCGCATATTCAGGCTGATGAATGTGAAGTTATCACTAAGTGTTAGTTGATCAATGAGAATATTGTGCATGAGTTTCTTGCTGGAGAAAACAACTCGGAATACGGCCTAATAGAATGCGTTCTTCAAGGATATGGATAGTCTGTTCTTTTAAATCCACGATACCGTATCTCTCTTGAATTCAATATTCTGTAGTCAAGCATTCCTTGAGATGTGAGATTTCATTAAACTTGACATCCAGATTTCAAATTACAGTCAATTATTGGTCTGTTAGCCTGTTTGCTTATTTATGTTTAGTTAAAGAATGAGTTTCCGTTAAAAGGATAGAATACTTCTTATAACTCTAGGGTTTCTTGTTATAACGGTCCTTTTCCTTGTTACACGAATGTGAAACATGAATTCACCTCAGATGAATATGTACACTAAATTCACTCACAGTGTCTATTCCACAAGTCTTCAACACAACTCATATCAAGAACACTAGATAAGCCTGAATTGAACGTCAATATATTTCCACATCGAAATCCCAAACAATCCAACAACAAAAATTTTTAAATGAATGATAATAATAAGGATATGTAATATATATAACCTGTCACACTATCTGCATTTTTGACTCAGCAAAACAACCAATCATTATCATTTTTGCCAACACAAAACCTCCTTCGCAAAGTTTGATCCATTTGAGAAACACTCGATTATTTCTTAATGATGTGTGACTTTCGATTAACTTTCTCTTTCAGAACTCGTTTTCTCGTTTCAACTTGGGGTGATGGTGATGGGATATTACACGTATCACATAATAATTCCATTAGTAAAGGTTTGATCTTAGATTACTCATAACCACTTTTTCCATCTCGTAGCTGATTTACGTGTCTAATAATCAGTGTATTTTTGACCATCACTTCATACGATACTGTCCCACATCGCTTTTTTATACACTCAAATATATATTTCGGCATGTCAGACCGGAACTCACGTGCGTAGACTCAGTCACGGGACATTCCGGTTTTTTTTGAAATGCACTTGTTCTTCCTTTCGGGTTTAAAACATCCGATTCGGCAGCCGCTACTATGGACTCAAGTTTCGGGTCATAATGACTAAGCAATAAGTCAGACGCCAAGATCTGTTTTGCTTTATGAAAGGACACTTTACATTCATTATTCCAGTTCCATTTGGTGTTTTTTGTTAACAAAGCATTCAATGGAACTTGAAGGGCATGTATGTTTGGCATAATATGACTATAATAGTTAATCGTTTTTGAAAATGACTGTGACATTCTAACATAAGATGGAGCTGGCATATTCACAATGGCATGTATTTTTCCAGGATCAGGTGTACGTCGTTAATTTTTCTCAGATATTGAATACTTAACATAAAAAATGAACAATTTTCTACTTTCATACGAAAATCATACTCTCGAATACGGGCGAAAACATCCCGGAAATAATCATGATGTTCTATTTCACTTCTACTGGTAATAATAATATCATCCACATATTCCATGATGATTGGCACGTCGCATAACATGGTGTTCATGACTTGTTGAAAAATCGCAGACACACTTTATACCAAAAGGCAGTTTGCTTTATTGAAACAATCCCCGATATGTGTTTACTTTCAGCAAGAACCAACAGTCTTCTTCGACCTCTAGCTATTGATATACATACGAAAAATCAATCCTCGAAAATAAGGAACACCCATTCAACTAAGTAAACAAATCTTCTGTGTTGGGCATTCTTTACATACACGTAATTTACCATCAGACGTTCTTAAAACCGCTAATGGTGTTGCACATGGAAAATAACATACAGTAGAAGCAACCCCAAAACACTGCAGCTTGTCAAGTTCTACATCGAAGGCATGGATAAGCGAACAAAGTACAGGTCTCTTAGGAAGAAAGACAAATTTTGCTTTCTGTTGAACATACTTACGAGCCTTTATTTTGACATATAACCCTAATTTATCCTCGAAGATATCTGAAAACGTATCATGCAATTCTCTTACACATAACCGACTAAAGTCATTTGACGGCGATTGCGGTGCTGGTGAATAATTCATATTGCAGATAGTGCTCAGCGTCAGGTCCCATAAACCAAATTCATCCATGCAATCAATAACTAGTAGGTTGATGGGGCAGTTCCCGGATACATAGCATTTGAGTGTTACGGTTTTTTCATGAAATGTGATAGGTAGCTGAATTACTCTAAGAAGGGTAATATTAGTTACTGACGCACTCATAGCATTATAATATTAAGGTTGATAATGAGGTCGATCAAATTTTGTACAAGTCTCTCTGGGAATTAATGTTAAGTCAGAAGCAGTATCGACTTGCAGTTTGATTGGTTTGCCATCAAAAAGGAAGGTTACGTACTTTATTTTGGAGGAGAATCGGTTACTTTTTGCAGACAGATTACTATTCGAGTTATGCGGTTTTACTTTTGAAGTCTTCATCTTTTTTGGAAGGTATGCTCACGATCAGCAACATTCGGCCTATATTTACAACAGACTTGAGCATGACCATATTAACCACATTGAAAGCAAAATCGTTTTTGAAGTAGCAAGCATTCGCAGAATGAAAATTATTACATCGTGAACAAGACCTTCTGGTTTTAATTTGACTTGACATTCGCTAAAAGTACGACTCCGTTAAAAGGTTTACGTAAAACCTTAACTCACACGTGTTCACAGTGCCTTTGTACGAAGTTTCTGTCATGCTTCAAATTAACCACTCTACAACATTCTTTATATGCCGATTGAAGATAAAGCTATCCGCAATATGGCTCGTGTGAGTTGACTGAAATGTTGGAGAGTATAGCTCAACCGAATTCGAGTGACTGTTGCTAGGTTTAGTGGGTCTAAAAACCCCAACTTAATTACTCACGCTTGTGACTCCGAATGAAACATATTCCGCCGACCAGCATTCTGCAACCCACTCTGTCTTGGGAATTTCTGTATAGTTCTGTCAAGTTTAGTTCATTCTCCTCACGTATGTCTCCATTTCTCGGCGTATTATGTTCTTTGATTTTCCTTTTCTCCTTCGGCATTCAGGATTACATGTGACGGCTTGTCTTGTGACGTAGTTAGGTACTTTACTCAATGTGTTCACCATACACTTTCAGCGCTTCTTCCTGATTTCTTTCTCCACTGGAATCTGATTTGTTCCCTCCAACAGTAGGTTAATGCTGATAGTGTCTGGTCAACGGATAGGAAGTATTTCGCTAAGACAACAGTTAATAAAAACTCGTTTCATCTGGATGATGGCTTTCGTGGTTCTCCGAGTTTCCACTCCATATAGTAGAACTGTGTTGACAGTTGTATCAAGAATTCTGACTTTGGTGTTGGTTGACAGACACTTGTTTTGTGTTCAAGATGTTCTCCAGTTGTCAATATGCCGCCCCTTGCTTTCCCAATCTACGCCCTGACATCTGCATCATATCCACCATGTTCATCGATGATGCTGCCCAGATATGTAAAGGTTTTCACCACCTCCAAAACTTCTCCGTCAAGTGTAATCCGATTAGAGCATGTTGTATTGTATCGGAGTCTTGCTTTTCCCATTGTTTATATTGAGACCTACTGCTGCTGAGGCTGCTGTTTCATTGGTCGTCTTCGTCTTCATTTGTTGTTGCGTTTGTGATAGAAGAGCAGACCATCCGCGAAGTCTTAATCGTCAATCATTATCCTGCCTGTCCACTGTATCCCGCGCACACAATATAAAGTTACATAAATCAGTGAGTACATTCCGATTTGATCAATAGAATTCAATCAGTACTGAAAACATTAAATCAGTCACTACATTGGATTAGCAGTTCTACGTAAAATGCAGCTTACGTGGTATGTGAAAGGTATGTCTGACTCATTGTAGATCACAATTATCATAAAATAACGTGTACGCAATCCTACACATTTTAAAATAAAATATGGGACCCCGGAAAAACAACTCAGTTTCGATTGGATGAAGACAATTGTGCAAATAATAAAAGAAATGTTTATTATTTCATCATTAAGATTACGTCAGTTATCACATAATCAGTCATAAGAATGTAAACAAATCCAAAAAAAATCTTGAAAACTATTGAAAAAGAAAGTTAAAACTAAATATATCTAATGTAATAAGAAACCAAGACAACTTGGTTCGAATACTCAAAGCGAGTTATAAGATTTTTATGAGAATCATTCATTACTTCTCTTTTTTCTGTGTAGTCATCTCCGAATAATGCAGCCGATACATAAAACAAATAAAGAGAACACCAAAGGAATTACAACGTACAAGTAGCAACGAAACATGTATGGTTTATTATCATCAGTTGTTTCGATAGTCATATTCTGAAGAAAGACAATAAATTAGCAGTTTGGACTAAATATCAAATATTTACCAGGTGTTCATCAGCTTCTACAGTAGTAATCATGAGGTCATTTTTAACCTGAAACTCAGTGATCCCGAAAGTCGTTTCAGTGTACTTCATTTTCTTTGAAGTACTCAAATCGTTGACATTGGAGATGATCTAAATAAGCAAATCAGTAGCATTCATTACTAAACATCAAATATTGTTCATTATTTATTACAAAACATTGTGATTAATAATGACACAAATAGTTAAACAATTTGTATTCGTATCATCATTAGCGAAACCTACTGGCGATTTGACAATCAGTGTGCTAAGCATACAGTATCCTACACCTACACCTGAAGAAATTTATGTTCTGGATGACAAATCTAATAACAATACGATTACAAATCGATAGCCTTTCATTTGAAGGCCCAAATGAAGCAGTCTACACAGATCACATATTTTAAACAGAATAAAAAAGCATTGTTCCGAAAATGAACAATTTCAGCCTTCAAGGTAACTTTAGTTAATGTAGCGTGATGAACAACTTTCAACACGTTTTGCGTTTTTACAATAACTTGTTTTGTTAATATTTTCTAACAATACCAGTACATCCATTGTTTCATGTCGAACTTTTGAAGTAATACATATACAATGAGCTCAAAAAATATTATACTTTCAAGCGCTGATTTTGAGAGGTGCTTTGATATATTGTCTACTTTTTCTCAGGAAAGGAAGCATTGTATCTTTACCTGACGACATATCGTCAACTCATACAAAGATAAGACTGACAAGAACAACTATCGGCCAATAAATATTACTCCAGTTATCTTTAGCATTATGGAAAAAATTATAAGTGACGAAATATTCAACTAGTTATTGAACGAACAATTTATAGATGATTCGCAACATGGATTTCTTAAAAATCGATCCTGTATGACATGTCATTTTGACTTCTTTAATTTAGTCTATTCGCTTCGTAGCCAAGGATATCTAGTATAAGTGCTATACCTGGACATTTCTAAGGCATTCGACATGGTCAACCACCAACTTCTCATAGGTAAACTCGCATCTTATGGGGTCCAAAACCCATTACTAGCCTGGATTGATTCCTTCCTCAGCAATCGACATCAAATAGTTGAAATCAACTCTTCATTGTCGAACGCAGTCCCTGTTAGAAGTGGGGTAATTCAGGGTAGTGTCTTAGGTCCTTTGCTCTTTTTAGTTTTCATTTATGATATTTGTGAGTGTTTCAGTGTGGGTAAGTCCCTTTTGTTTGCAGACGATCTTAAAGTGGTGTACTCATTTTCTCCACATTAGCTGAGCAATATTCGAAATTGTATCAGCACGGAGCTTAACAAGGTAGCACAGTGATGCTCAAAATGACAGCTGGAGCTCAATACAGCTAAATGAGGTTGGCTATGCTTCGGTGATACATCACTCAACCTCGATCTTACCATAAATGGGGAAATGTTATCTAGGTTACACACAGTAGTAGATCTAGGACTTAGGTACTCCGACGACTTGTCATTTACTGAACAGATAATGAAGCAAACGTCCAAGTCTCAACGCCTTAAAGGTTTCATAACTCGAAACCTTCATAACAGCGAATCTCGTATTCTAATGTACAAAGTCTGTGTTCGACCACTACTCGAATACTGCGCGTTTCTTCTTAGAATCACTCGCATAAAGGATAAATGAAGACTGGAATCGGTACAAAGACGATTCACACTTCGTACTCTTGGAACTGATAGTGTCTTGACATGTAATTCGAGGTGTGGTAAACTTGGGCTTGACACTTTATGGAAGAGGAGACTCAAACATAACCTTAACTTCTTTTTCAAAATACTTAACAAACTCTCCTTCACATCCAGTCAGGCGATTCAATATGCTCAAGCTTCACATTACGACATTCGTAACTCCTTGTCTTTAGCCAAACAAACATATTCTACATCTTCTCTCTATATGAATATTTTACCTGTAGGTTTTCTAGACTCTGGAATAATTTAATCCAAATTATCCGTATGTTAAACTCTCTCCCATTGTTTGTTCGCTCAATTAATGCTTTTTGCTCCTCTGAAAATGCATTAAATGCTCTAGCGCCTGCAAGTGTATCTTACTCCACAAGTGAGAATAACGGAACTTTAAATGTTTAAACTCTTACTTGCTTTCATTGTTTTGTTGTTCCGTGCTCTTTGCTTTAATCTTACTTTCTCTAGTTGTAGATAATTAATAATAACTCGCTCTGGCACTGGTAATAACCTTACGGAACAATGTTGATCAATCATCAGGCTATCCACTTGATGAAAAAATGACAATTCCCTGGTGTTGCATCGGCTTGCCGTGATATATGCCATATTTAAACTATTTATCAATTACTAAACTAGCAAACATAAAACTTTTATGTAATTCATGTTTGTTCTCTACATTAAATGTTGATTTTTATAACAATCTGATCATGCCTGTAAACTGGTGTGAATTCTGTAAATATTATTTTCAGAATATATTATTATTATTATTATTTAGTCACTGAGGGTGGCACATATGTCAAAAATGTTTTCAAGTATAATCATTTGCTCGACATTCGAAATTCGCGATTATTTCATACGACCTATGTAGTGTAACAAGTACCAACCTCAACTCGGCAGTCAATTACTTTCAAGCCATGAGTATCCTTATCGTCATTTTCTATACATGCGTTTCCTTTTTCACACCAAATACATTTCATAGTCGATGTCGTTGCATTTTGGCATGTTTCAATTGTATTGTATTGCAAACAAATTTCTAAGAAAACAATAAAGTTATTTCATTTAAAGTTATATAACAAAAGGGAAGAAAAATACAACAGATGTAAATATGACCCAATGACGTTATGGTGATCTCTGAGTTATGTGACTATTCCATTTGGTGAAAAACGGTGAATACGGTGCAAGATAAAAATCTCAGTGCACTTTCCATTCAACTAATATTTCAAGACTTCATGTTTGAATTGATTGAATCTACTTTGATTGTAAAGAATAAGTGATGAATTTTGACAGACAAATTTGATGGCTTTCAATAAATATTTGGATTCAGACATGTACATACTGTGCTTTCACTGGGCTCAGCAAAGCTGTCTGCAATGGACTTTGATGTGTATACACTTTCTTTCCGTGAAATCTGTTTTATGGATGAGAATAGTGCAAAACATTCCGTTGTTCTTAGTAACAAAATTCATTTTCAATTATGTTGATTCAGTCGAACAACAAAGGAAATGTGACATCGCTCTACAAATCATCAATGATAATGTTCCTTCAAAATTACAGTCGACCTTATATGGTTGTAGATATCGGTGGCTGCATTCTTGTCCATGTGGTGACCAGTTGGATCAACAAAACTCGTTGTTAACAAGAGTAATATTTCTTTGGATGAATATAATAGACTAACGCATAAATGAATAATGGAATGATTCTCTCAGTAATTCAAATATGATTTCAATAGCTTAACGCATGGCGAACTGAGAGTTGTTTGTAGTTATTCGTGGTATATAAGAATGAGAAGGGGCATATTTCTACGAAATCAAATAGCCTTTCTTTCCCCTCAATTTATTGGATGTGTATGAAAAAGAAAAGATTTCGGAAATTAGACAGTTGTCTTCAAGATAATTGCAGTCACATGGTATGTTTTCACAACTTTAATGTCTTGTTAAAATTCTACATAACATATACCAAAGGAATAATGGACGAATCCTAATCAATACAGAATCGCCTAACTGACACTTAATATTTCTTGGAACTATTAGCATTTTACCTTTCATTTTGGGACTCCATGTTTAAGTAAATTTCATCAAGGTGAATACTTTAATGGAATTAAAAACGGGCCCTTATTTAATTTTAATATTCAACAACGAATCGACGTGTGGTTATAAATGGGAAATGTAACGTCATTTGAGATGAATCCCCGTATATCATTTAATAGATGACTACAGTTATACATGGAATTTTCATTTTGAATAAACAAAAGTGATGTAAGCGGAAATGGTTAGTGCCGACTGATTAATGTTTCACGTACTTCTAAGGACTTCATACTCAACCAGAGTACCACTTTTCATCCATTTTGCAGGAACAATTATTTCATGTTCTTTGTAATCTTGTATGATAAATTGAAAGGGAAAAGACATTAATAAATATAATTCCTTATAAAGTATAACAAGTCATTTGCGACATTTGAGGGGCGGGAAGAATAAAGAACCGTGAAATTTTTCATTGCGCATACACATATGATCAGCCTAAAAATTATGGTTGACATCGCTCTGAGTTTTAAACATGACAAATCGAAGGAAACTCATATGTGAAATGAGTGCATTTCAGAATATTTTAACAAACAAGTAAGTTAAGCGTTTGTAAAACATACAAATAACTCCTTACATATTATTTCAGTATGCAAATTACGAGAAGGCAACATAGGAATCTACATCCAGATGAAGAATTATGACTGATGCTGAAGTCTCAGACGTCCTTTAAATCTTACGTAGGACTTATCAGGGCTGAAACCTAACATCAATAACTTCATACAATAACACGATATCCACTCAGCCAATCAGTCGTTATACTGAATGACGTGTAAAGCTTTAATTCGTTTTGTAAATCGTTTATAAAATCTTCCAATTGATAATGAGAGCCGCAATTGATTCCGCTAGTAGCCCTCATCCATCTTTACTAACAATGGTTGTGAGTTAAGGCTAGTAGCCCTCATCCATCTTTACTAACAATGGTTGTGAGTTAAGGCAACATCAAGACAATCACTACAGGATGTATGTTTATCAACAAGACACTGATGAACTGCAGTTCAACATACAAATGTAAGGACTGAAACAAACGATACAAAGATGACAAATATCTACATTATACAAGTGACTTGATAATTCATTTCAGTCGATCAATATATATCATTTGACCAAACATTTGACTAGACATCTCATATTGAATCATAAAACATTGTATTTCACCTCATCACATACATACAGTGCTCCTAACCAAACTCACCTTCAACTCTCAACAACACATGTTTATTTCAACAAAACAAGATGATTGAACATTTCGTAAAGAAAATATCAGTTTCAAATACCAATGTTTTATTTCTGCTTCATACCAAACACACTTTTTTACCAATGAGTGGTGAAATGACCGATGACAACAAGTTTGACCGTCTTGCCGTGAGTGAATGAGTGAGTGGACATATTGTCTGCTTGATATTGTTATTCACATATCCATATTTGTGTGAGTCAAGAAACAATCATAAGTGTGAAAAGTCTTCACATCGTTTTCGATAAAAACAACCATAGACGAAGATTGTTTCACGTGAGGTATCTCGTTGAGTGAGCGTCAGCAAATAAAGCTGAAGCATCACTAATACGACATCAAATCAATAACGCAAATCATTTCTGTGATATAGCCAAACATGACATTTGATGAGTTGACGACATAAATATTTGGATTTGAATTCAGTTAATTATGGTGAAGATCTGTTCAAAAGGCTTTACCGCAAGTATCAAACACTTTCAGAATTAGCAGACACTGTAAATCACAATCAGGTGTGATATTGCATTTTTACTACAAGAAATGTGAACATTTAGTTGTCGATGAATACACAGTATTCAGAAACATTCGGACAGTGTGTTTACAAAACGTACCCCAAATGCATTCCGCACAAAAATATACAACATTTCATCGACATTTCCACCATCTTATTTTACACTAAAAATAACTGATTTATATACTTTGTTAGGAGACTCTATTAGATCAGCCTGTTAGAGTACATAAATTTTCTGCATTGACATGTCCATGACTGGGTACAATTAGAGAGTAATATCACACTTACAGATGATTGATGATGTACGTCAGCGAAAATCAAAATGTTAACAAGATTTGCTAAAATATTTCTTACCTTCTCCACATTTTATTCTACTGTTGATTCTCGATTCCCACTCACTTTCCTCAATTTCTGTGGGAATCTGAAATGAATTGTTGGATATCTGAGTCAAGATCTGTTACCACACAATCATTTATATTAAATCGAATAACTACTGGAAAATTATGTCGTCATTAAGATCATCTCATTCAAAGACAACTAATCGCACTAACGCTCAGCATACTGATATTCTATGTTATCTTTCCATGAAAGTTCCATCCGATCTGTATAGATATTATTGTCGACTTCGGTCAAGTCTTATGAACTATCTCTCAATTATGATATGTGGTGAAAGCCTTTGAGATGAAGATCATTGTCTGTTGAAATGAAACGTGATTGTGCATGTTGAAGAGTATGCTGCACTCAGGAGGTTCCACAGTGAATATTCTGAACAGCCGATGTTCACTACAAGAAATAAAGCTCCCGTATAGTACTCAAACTTTCACAGTCCGTTACTATTTGACACAAACACATCAATGTTTGTTGTGATAGAATTTCATTTCCGATTATTCACTGTTTTACCGCGTGCGTGAATGGTGTGTCTTCAGAGGATTAATGATCGTGCCGATTCGTCTGCTTACATATTAAACGATATTGACCTCTTTCTAACTAGATACATTTGACAGAATTGATTACCGTGAAATAGCAGAATGATCTGAAGTACTTCAAACAAAATTACACTTGCATTGAATTTCGTTACTTACTTTATCATAATAGAAAGATATCTTCCCATTCGGGTGTATTAAACTAGTTGTCATGGCTGTAAGCTCTACAATAAGAAAACTATGGACAATAAGGATTTCGGATATAAAGATGAACAAGTTATTGTTAGATGTAGATAGATGGCAGTGGAAATTTACTATGTTATCTGAAATGATTTTTTTAGATGGGTTGTAATTAAATACGTTGAATAGAACGTCATTGTAATGAGACGGTCATGCGTCCTTTACAACAAATGTCAAATCCCTAGTTTCTGGAACTGTAACACTTTTGTGTCGTTATTGATACAACAAATCGTCAAATTTAACACAAAGATTGGTAAATATAAAGTGTATTTTAATTTGCGCAATATCTTTTCTCTTTGAAATATTTGGCATGATATGAGCTCTGGAGTGTTTGTTCGAACCTGAAACTTCAATTGTGTAAGATGTGGATATTTCTAGTGATCGAGTGAATCTGACTGCACCTTTTATTTGTTGTAGATCAGGAAAACATAGCTCCAGGTATATGATGGTAACTATTACTTTGCTTGAATCTATATAATTCAGGAATAACTATGCGATGAATGAATGCGTAGATAGAGGCGTCGTTTGCAGAAATCGCTTTGTGACGGATGTACGACACAATTTATTGATTTTGAAACACAGACATTCCAACTAGTTTCATTGATACCTGAAACGATAATAAATCTCTGCATTCGTTTTTCAACAGGCAAACTGAGTCTGTGACTTAATTTATCCATGCTTATTGTTTTCTTTTCTGTCACATCCAGTAATTTCCAATTCATTTCAAATGTTTTCCATGTTTTGATGAATGTACTCAAACAGTCAGAGGATCTCACATATAAATATAACTTTGTTCTCTTCAGAAAAGTAGCGCCTTTACTCTTCTTTTGGTTTTTTGAAAAGTTTGATTTGTTCAAACAGAACAAGCAAAGTTTGAGTACACAAAATAAGTGAAAGTGTAAGTGTAAAAGTTTCACACGTGTGATCAAACGATCGTTCAATGTTTACTCACCTGCACCATTAAAGTTTATTGAAAAAGTCTTTTTGACTCCTAATAATTCCTCTGAAATAATCAAAATCAAAATCAATGTTTAAAAATCTGAATAATGATTATCTATCACTTTCAATCAATATACATTTTAACACGGACTGCCTTCGCATGCAGGTTATCATCTGCATTTTGAGGTATTAAAGAACCACTCAAGGTAAATGTTCAAGTATTTTTTAGCAGGAAGTTTGAAGGAATAATAATAATTCCACGATAATATAAATATTTTCATCAATTCATCGATTCTGATATCTGACCGAAATTAATGTATCTCACCTTGAGTTTCTAAGCGTTTTGGTTTTAGTGAATCGTCTTGTACGAGAGCACATTTCATTGTAGTTTATTGGTCAGTTGCTTTGGATTTGGAGTGCATAATTATACATATGTGATCACAAAAATAGTTTTTGAAAGTCGATTGATAACAGACAGCAACTGAGACACTTTCAATATTCATAAACCAAGCAAGCGCTGGAAAAGTTTTGGAGGACATGAAATATAACTTGAAAGTTCATAGGCTTCAATAATCTGAACCTCCTTCTTCAACAACATCGCTTACTATTACACAAGTCATCATTTTGATTCACTCAGTCTACCATAGAGTATCGTGTGGATGAGATATCTTCTGTTTTGTTGTTGTCATAGACTGGAGGTTTGGTAGTTTACACCGTGAAAATTATATCACTAGGTTTACAATTCTATCCAATCAACATTTGTGTTTTTAGGTAGATCTCTGTTTTATTAACCAGTTTCACTTTGTAATATTAAACACGTGCTGCAACATACACACGTTCTATCACAATGATGACATAAATAAAACAATCACTTTGTATTGGTTGACACTCGTGTAATAATCAAATAAGATACTGAAAATTATAGAAACTCACTCTCATCCAATACATTGAATTCAACTTTCTCATAGTTTCGTATAGAATTTGCAATATATCCAAGGTAGATATCACCGTTAAAGTTCATTGTACCTGTAATTGTTTAATGAAAATATGAAACATCATTGACGATTTTGCACTGAAAGATTTTGAAATAAACTGGAGAATAAAATCAATACATTAACTCTATTTGGTTTGCTGTGAGGAGTCAAACCATTGACAGTTTGAACGATAAAGGAGATTCAAAGAAATTGTACACAACACAAAGAGTTATAAACTGATTTTCTGAAGAAATTGAATTAACGTTGATCCATGAAATAATATTTGATAAAAAAAATCAGTAATGATTTGAGTTCATAGGAAATTATATTCTTACTACTAGGGTCAATGTAAAATTCCTTGATGTAACTTTCGTAATATTTGAACGAGAATTTCGGTTTTCTAGTCTAAGAAGATACAAATAAATGGATAGGTGTCTCCATTTAAAATGAATTCAACTCAACTGAAAATCAGGAAATTTTTGAAAATTGTTATTTAATACAGGATCAGACTGATTACGATGAATCCTCATTGAATAATTATAATGAAGAGACTGGAATATGTGTATTAGAATTTAAAGAATTATTTACACATCGATATGTATCATTCTCATAAATGACTTTCTCATACTGGTGCAATGCAGGGTTTTTGCAAATGTCATAGCAGTTGAAACGTTTGTAAGGCCAAACGAAGATCGTATACATTGGTATCCATAAACTCTAGGAAAAGTTATACCTAAATTAATTCAGATGAACACATCAATGGTATCTCTTTGAATGAAATTTCAATTTAAGTTCGAATGATCATTCAACACTTACCTCATTTTATCGTGTCAAGTTATAAATCAAATTTTGATAAAATTTGTCGAGTTTATGTAGACTTTTGAAGTGTTTGGTTGTTCCCTTCTGATACGATGACTCAAAGCGACCATTAGAAAGATCCAATTTACTAAAATCACATGGTCATTGTAAACCAATCATGGAGGTACAAAGCTTCATCGTTTACCAATATTCTACTAGCTGTTGAGAACATGAGCTGAAATGTATTCAAAGTTGGTTGAAACGTTTCAGACCCAGTTTAAACAACGTCTCTTAGGAGTGATTGCTAATATTTCAGAATAGATGATTGGTTAAATTGTAGTTCAAAATATGTGCTTACGTGTCTACGAACAAACAGTCTGTTGTCTGCAATAATCTATTGATTGACTATCAACGATGAGTTGCATTGATTTGATTGATTAAAATCAAAGTAGCACAAAATGTTTAGATTGGATCTTAAAAATACTCATTTACAAATGAATTTTCTTACGGTAATCACATTTTGTTAGACGATTTCACCGTCGTTCATTATAAAATTGTAATTTCTGAACGAAATCACATCCATTTTATTTATATATCATTTTATAAAGCATACCGTTAGTATAAGTCTATGCCGAAAGGGATGACGATTTTCCCATTGATAACGCAGAAATAGAACTGAATGTGTTCAGTTACGTGGAATGACGTCTCTAAAAGTTGTAGGAAGAGAAATGTAATGCACTTCGTTGGAAGTTAACCGTTGAAAAGTGAAGATGTTTCCTGCAATCGGACACAGATATGCACTTCTAACAGTGAATGTTTAATCCGGAAACTAAAAAAATGTGAATACAATAAAGAACAATCGAGTTTCATTTCCATCATTGTTTCACTAAATTTTTCCCGTTTATCATTTGAGCTTGTAGTAATTGTCATCTGTAATAAAACAAACGAGAAAATCACAGTGATATTTTAGTGCCAAGTTTATACTTGATTCACACTAAACTTCGAAAACTGACGAATGAATGAAAGTCTCTACTTTCGTAAATGAATAGTAATTAGTGAAGTGTCTCTTTATACCCAGCTGTGTGATTTACATACTAATATTAGCAAATGTGTTGAAAGTACGGGGTGCATTTTACAATATGAAAGGACTACATGCTTTTGAGGTTGCATGACAACAACTTCTACGTTTTGCTTGTTCTTGCGTATAACCTAATAAACTTCACCCTTCTGTACAAGCCGTTTACAAGCCTTCGAACGAACGATTTTGCTGCATGATGAAAAATTCATTAGGCACCTAGCAAGATTTTTGGTGAATTTATGAGGTCAATAATGATTTCATTATGAACAGACACCGGATATCTTACTGAAACTCGACAGGTATTATCCTAATAAATAATAACCATCCATTCTATTCACGTATCTGACCTTGTAGAATTTTAAGTAGAAGCACTGTAACTGTATATACAGAAGAATAAATACAGATGCAGTAATCTGTGGTAAAACAGGGAAGTTTGACAAAATTATCATGCAAATTTAAATCATCAGAAAAGGAGATAAAAGGAAATAAACAAACGGGATACACCGGGTTTCGCAGATTGGAGTGCTCTAGGTAGGATAAGTTATTTGATCTAAACTCCATACTGAAGACTCAGTCAAATGAAACATTTGACACCATTGATGATGATGATGGGCTGAATATAATTGAAGGAATCACTCGAAAAAAAGGTTACCAAATAATCTTGAATACTGTTTGTAATCGAAAGTCAGGATGTCAAGTTGAATGAACTGTCATAGTTACGAAGAATGTTTAATTACAAGAAACCGAAATAAAGTGAGATATGAAGTCTTAGATTAAGGAAAACATATAATCCAGAAAATCGAAAAACACAAACCTTTCTGCAGTATTGTGAATAGTTTACTCCTGCAAGTTACTGATTCAGGACAGTCCTAAGAATCCATCAAAGCCAAGAGGCACTGAAATAATTGTCAGAGACTATATGTGCTAAAGGAACAACTGATGATTAGCTAAATATCATCCGTAGAAGACTTTTGGGGGATTTCACTAAAACTATGCTAATCGACTATAGTTACTTAACGAACTAGTCAAGAATATGTGTTAGAATATCAATTATAATGATCAAAATGATTTAAATTCTTTCAACGTTATATGTATTTTTACATAAGAATCATTTTTCCAAGACTAACAATTGTGACAATAATAGTGTACGTTACCTGAAAGTGTGATCTGTATGTTGACCTCAATTTTTTTCATTGTTGAAATATCAATGATTGTACTTCCTTGTTGTTTGTCACCAGATTTTCTCTAATCAATCAAATTATATGACATTTTCTTTTGCTTAGTGAGCGTGATATGAATGTTTAATATAATAAGGAAGGCAAATCTCTATTATTCCATTCATATGAATGATAACCACTGACACACACAGAACAAAGGTGAATGAACTATTCAGTTTACATATGTTGACTATTTTTCTCAAGACAAATTAGATGAAAACTGATAGTTTGTTAATAAATTCATATTCAGTATAGATTCAGCTATGAATAAACATTGAAGTCATCTAACATCTTATTTCAAATGAGTTGAGTAATACTTGTCGTAAAGAGTTACATAGAATTCACGTCTGCAGTTTATCTATCCATGGATCAATCCACGATCAATCAAACGATGAGGTAATTCACATCTTGATGAAAGTGTCCATAACACATTCTGTGTCACATTCTATATCAATCGCTGTGACAAAATGGCTCAGCATCACCTAATATTCTGGACACATATATTTGACTGTTGATCAAGTGTATGTTTGTGTTGAATATTGATTAAAGTTGAATATCGTGGTTAGTTGACCGCCATCAGATTTCACAGATGATCGATTACATTATAAAACATCATTTGACATTAAACTCTGTCTTAATTTTGCAATGTAGTTGAAATGAACTTTATGGTCAGGAAGCATTTCCTGTATGAAATAATTTTTACAGATGTATTCCTAAATTATTCCCTAGACTGTAGAGCACGGAGTTTTATTCAACGTCAGAACAAGTATGACATTTGGTTTGATAAACATTATCTGTTTCAATGACGTAAATAAACATTACAGTATATTAAAGAGGGTAAAGGATAGACATGAATAAGTTATTGAACAGTAAAGAGAGGATGGGAAAATAAAGTCAAAGAAGCAATTGTTGTTTTATAACGAACATAAAATTGTGAATGATGAATAGATAGGTCATGGTCATACAAGGTAAATTAAAGTTAATATCCTGGTAAGCGTTTCATGTTGTCAATGATGAGTTTATTGATCAATCACATTTTGCATTTGTACACAAATACATAAATTGCCTGCCCGCTTTGTCTGTCTCAACAACTTCAAATTCATTTATTTGGTTGATGTTATTTGAAAGATATATTGATTATGTTAGAGAATGTTAAGTGTTTGTAGTCTGTTAGCGGAAATCAGTGAAGCTTAATTTCAAGGTGTTGACTAAAAGTCAGTGAAATATACCCTCACTGCAGTAAAGTGTTTCTCTTTCATTACTTATCTGTTACTATATGTTGTTCGTTTCATGACCATAATGACGTGTTGTAACAGTTTAAGACAGATATTTTCCCAAGTTTCATACAACTTCCCCGATTTATAAATTCTACTAAAGCATGAATAATCAACGCTTCAGAATAACGTAAATACATTATATCACACAGTGTCTGCTGAGCTGCACACTATTTGGAATAAAGTCATCAGAACTGTCCTGATCTGCATGATAGTGAATATTTCACTATGTATATATAGATATACATGTATATCCTAATCCTGTTCACTGACTCTCTGACTCACTCGCTTGCTCATTAGACTCACTCGCTCACTCATGGCACTACTTTTTTGGATATCTTAGCGTGGTTTAATAATGAACACAATCATCACTTCGTATCCGCCTTCTGATTTGTACACCATCGAGGCGTTATCGAGTCACGATTATTAGGACAAACAATATGCGAAGTTCAAATATAATATCGAATATCGACCAACACAAACTCCTATCCTTTCTACATTTTCATAATACAAAAAATGTTGATGCATCAAAGTAATTTGAAGGCACTGTACTTCGCGATTTTTCATTAGCTACTTACAAAGAGAAGTCACCAAATCGACACTGTCTGTTCAGTTGAGGACATTAAGTTCTTTCGGGTGAATGTTGAACAAAACACATTAAATTTATAATACGATAATCCGAAACGACAAACATAAAGTCGCTCAAACCAATTTAATTCATCTACACAGATTTAGTCGTCAATTTTGGGGTGATCATGAATAAATAACTCACAACTATTTGCCACGCAATTCATCCGATTGTGACATCAATTATGAAGTTATGATACGTGAACTCTTTGTTACATGATATTGTGGATAGGTACATTTTACTGTTGACCAAGTGTATGTTTTCATAGGATATTCATGAAGGTTGATAAGAATAGCTGACTGCAGTAGACAAAATTGTCCAAAAAATTAGACGTTCTCGATATATTTATCATTTGACATTGAAATTAGTTTAAGTAAATTAACAGCGAAGTAAATTTTCTTACTGTTCAACATCCGAACATTCAACTTATAGATAATGCCTGAAAATGCTTTCATTATCGATACAATCATTGAACTTATAAGATAAGATGGAAAACTGTGATGTGCACCATAAACTCCAACCCAACAAGCAAGTGCCTTTCATAAATGTTCATCAAATCAATTTCATCAATTCATTCCACCTTATCAAAATACAGATTAACTTTGCTATCAGAACAACCCGGTTTCCCCAGCACTACTGTATGTTCAAGCCATATCGCGTACGATCATTCAAACACAATAAATTATGGTCGAAGAAAACCTAAAATAAATAACATGGATAAGGATGTTCTCAGATTTTTTACATTCCCTACTTCGTACTTAAACTTATTGCTGATCAATGCAAGTTCGCTTCTTCACAAAATTACAACATCGAGAAACAAAGTTTAATAAGCAAATATTCTTTCATACTTATAAATCAAACATGATGCTAACGAGCAATGTCTGATTCAGAATGAAATATCCGAAACTATCGACTTTATCTCTGTGACGGAGAAACAATGCGAGATAAAGGTTGTCTCATATATGCTTTGGATACGCTAGTAATGAATAAACATAGAGACAGTTACCTGAATATTTCCCTTAATATGTCTAGATAATAATAAGCATCCTAAATCATAGTCTAATCCTGAAATTTATACACATAGCTCCTGGTACTTCGAATAACGTGAATGATTTTTTTAATCGGTGCATTTATGCATGCATCTGCTTTTAACTGCATTACTGAGGTTATCAGTGGTGATTTCAACTATCTTGGCATAACATGGGGTATAGTTGAGTAGTGATGAATTTTTGGCAAACCTAAAGCTGCCCTACGGATCACAGTGGGTTTGAACACTCTCAAAGGGTGCTAATGGAAGTGATCTAATATTTATTAGAAATATCCTTCCACTGTCTGCACAAGTAAACAGTGAATTTGGAAGCAGCTTTTGCTGTTTCTATCTTTCCTTCTCCTAACTGACCTATTCAGGAAACTTAACAATATAGAGACCATTAGAATGCAGACTGGAACCTCATGCGCTCACTGAATAAACTCTTAGACTGCGCTGACATTTTCGCATATTATAGTCCCATGGAAGCAGTTGATAAATTCTGTTTGCTCGTTTACTCATGTCTATAGTCCAGTGCACTTTTTAAAACGTACTGATTAAGTAAGCCCTACGAAATATATATACCAGCAAAATATCGTGATAAACTAAAAAGCTCACAGTCACCTTATTTTAAGTCTAACGATTTCCTGGGATCTGCACAAATGATTACAATTAGTGAGGTGTTTTCTACGTTACATCCAGTAATAGAATAAGGTACTCCCACAATTCATCGTCTACGGAACATGTATTGAAACAGATCTCTTAGTCTGAACGCTTTATCGGTTACATAACTCATAACACTTATATCAACGAGTCATGTATTATGATGTTCAAAGTTGTGTGTCGACAACTCATTAAATAGCACATCTTTATTCTTAGAAGCGTGATATTATAGGGACAAATGAAGGTGAGAATCAATGCACAGATGATTTACACTTCAGATTTTCTGAAATCATCATAACGCGAACAATAATTGCTGATGTATTAAATTTGTGCTTGACCCTCTGTGGAAGTGGAGACTCAAAATAAACCCAATCGTCTTCTTTAAAATAATTATTGAATTTTCTTTCACATTCAGTAAATTA
The DNA here is from genome assembly GCF_000237925.1 of Schistosoma mansoni. Taxonomy (NCBI): domain Eukaryota; kingdom Metazoa; phylum Platyhelminthes; class Trematoda; order Strigeidida; family Schistosomatidae; genus Schistosoma; species Schistosoma mansoni. The sequence continues at coordinate 141,782 of NW_017386047.1, forward strand.
ATTCCATAATGACGACATGTGTATCTCGTTGTCATTAGTGAAACAAACCCAATCCAAACCATCTTTTTTTATGTGAATTACATTAACTGTAAATTTTCAAGACTCGAGAGTAATCAACCATAATTTGTTTGCAAAATAAAGTCAATCCCATCCTTTGTTCGATGCATTGATGCATACTGCTATTGTTAAACTGAATCAAATATTCTAGCACCTTACGTGTAACTTAATCCACAAGTTAAGTTATAGAAACCTTCAATGTTTGACGATTGTAGTTGGAGAATTCACTTAGTTTGCCCCTGTCAACCTTCACTAATTTGAAATTATATCTAATAAGAACAGTAATTCACTGAGTAACATGACACATGCATCATGCTAGACGTGACTGGCAAATTTTAGTGTTTATTGCTTTGTTGTTCCATGCGCTATGCTTCTTCGCCTTCTTCATTTTTTTCAGTTCTAGATGGTTATAATTAATTAATTATCATGCAAAAACTACTCAAAATGCATCGTTCATAAATCAACAGAACCTGCACATACGAAGAAATAACAGTCATCGTTGGATGCAGGTCATTTTTTTAATACATGTCATAAATGTACTACTTAAACAATCTTTGAACTAGTCTACTCAAAACAATCTTATATCTCATATTTGTTCCCTTCATTAAATTTGAGGCGATATGTTGCCTCGCGATTGTTTGGCCGGACACAACTCTTAAGATTTAGTTATCGTGTTATGTATGAAAATGATGCTTCCTTGTCACTCAAGGTTACACAGAGTTATTCGGTCCATTACTGGTGTTGGATCATTAATTGAAAAAGTTTACAATGAATCAATCTGTCTGTATGAATCAATCAATCAATGTGGTCGATTTATTTACAAAATACATATCAATTAGTAACTTGTGGGTAAATGTAGTGATTAGTATTGACGAATAACTGAAAACAGAGAGATGACGACTATCATACTTATCTGGTAATTTATACATCTTATTATATCTCATAGAATAAAATGTAATATGATCTACAATCAAACATGTTTACCATGATCATAATATGAGATGGTTGGTGTAAGTCGAAAGTTAGATCCAAACATATATGCCAAGCTAATTGGCCTAAATCACCAAGCCAAACGGTCATATTTTGCTATTCCAACAACAATAAAGGTGAAGATATTTCAAATGTCGCCACAGGATTTATCAAGCTTACCTCAGAAATCTGAAATTTTTTTCTCAGAAGAGTTTTAAAGGCGTTTTTTTAAAAGCCGATTGATTTGTTCAAACCAATCACGTTTGGAAAATAGATCAAAATTGGTAACAGTTATGGAAGCAGTTTTTTAACTGATTTCAGCATAAGGAGAAAATTCCACATTTGTATGTGTATGTAAAACGTTAATAAGAGGTAGAGAAAAAATGCGCTGTACGTGATGAATAACATTGTCAAGGGTGAGTGTATCATCTGGAAGTGTCAGACTTATTTATAAATGTACATGAATTTCGTCAGGATGTAAAGAAAAACGTGAATGTTAGCATTTGAATATGAGTAAATTAGTAAGCGTACGAAAAATTGAACATGCATCTATTTTGTGACTGTTTGCACGCTCGTATGAGCGATTCGAAATACCGTAACAATTGAATAATAAATTGCTAATGGTTATGACAGCGGACTATATAGTGAAAATAAGTGGGGTAGAATATAATAGAAATTGGTGTGTGGTGACGACTGAATGTGAGGATAAATAACGATGAGATATGAAGATGTTCTATTGAACCGCAGTACATTAAATAGCGTAGATTAGCGACGAATGGATTAAAATTTACGTACTTGGAGTTTGTGTGGGATAAAATTAGGCCAGCCGCACGATGAGGACTGCGTCCACGGGTAATACTTATTGCTGTACTTCTGTTGATGGTGATCAAAAAATCCGAAGTCAGTGAACGTTGTCGTTTGAGTTATCTTTAATATGAATAAGTAAATTACGGGCGTAACGGAATGGTGACTGGAAAACTAGATAGGCCAAGTCGTATTCCTTTTCGGTCATGAGGACGAGCGTAACTTGTGTAGTTGGAAAGATATGCGCCCAACTTCGTTTGTCACGAAACCGTACTAAAGCATGATAAAAATACCCATACATATGATTTTCGATAACGGTGCGTGTGACTGACTTTGATGAGACGATCAAGAGTGTGTCTTTGTGACACTAGCTCTGAACTCTTTGTTCTGGTTTACAATGCAGTGCGAAAAGTATATTAGTCGCAGTAATGGAATAGTGTTTATCGGTAATGGATGATGCAACATTCAGTTATACATATGAATAAAGAAATAATGTGAACATAAACATTACTAATCGGCTGGTAATGGTGCGTCGAATACTTGATTTGTGTATAGACATTAAAGAAGGGATCATCGTGAAACTAAAGTTGGAAACGTTGAAAAAGTATGAAACAATGATTGCTGCATATCAGTGAGATGAATGAACATTCATTGCATATAAGTCCTTACTATCGGAAGTATAACACCGAATATACAGTGTTGACATGAGGAAATGTTATAAATAAGATTATTCGATTTGATCATGTCTATATCGTGCCACAAAGGATTGCTGAGTTTGCTCTTCAAAAGTTCTTGGTACCGAGGTTTCTCCATCGACGTACCCTCGTTCGGTAGGTTTGTTCTGGCTGGTTCGCTCCATGGGGTCACCAATTCTGTATCGTGTTCTTAGGTCGTAGTTACCAATTTTGGTTCGCGTTCGCTCGTCGAGACCGGGAATTCTGTTGCGGCTTTGCCCGCAACGGTCATCAATTCTGTAGTGCTATGATGTGATCTCTAATTTGGTCGTATTGTGGTGTGGTCTACTTATATCTATATATGTAGTATATGGTGTGGGTCAGACATAGAATGTATTTTGGCAGAAGACCGATGAGGAAAGAACTGAAATGAAACGCAAACGTCTGTAAAATGCATGAGCAATAGAATAAGAGAAGAAACAGTGAAGATTGAAACAATTGGTTGTTAACTTGCAAATTGACTGTTCATTGTTTGGTAATCACAATTTATTGAGACCGTCTGTAATCTTTGCTTAAATACATTCGATTGTCCCCAACTAGTGTTCTGTTCACTACAGTATGAGTGATTGTTGTCAAAATATACATTCTAACTATCTTCGTACGTAATAAATGACTTGATCTGCGTTGATGAATAAAGGAGTTAAATAAATCAAACACAACAATGAATTTTGAATACATATATTCTGAACACTCATTGATCTGGACAAGGAATCAGAAAAATGAAGCGAATAGGAGGGAGCGAAGCAAAAATGATACGCATTGGTGATAGCGGTTAAGCCAACTCACTTTAAGCAATAGTAAATAATTATTTTCAGTCAGATAAAATGGAGTTACAGAAATTTAATGAGCGAGATAAGAATTGTACACACATATACGCTCATATGAAATCAGTCAGGGTTAATAAGTGAATAATTAAAAAGGTCAAATCATGGATATATAAATTGATTTGTCCAACAACTAGACAAAGATACATGGACTGAACATATCAACCGACACTACGACATGTTTATATATGTGTATGTATATGTATAGAATCAGAGATGAAAAAGTGATGAGAATGTACAGAATTTGACCTGCATTCGCTATTATAGTTCTTAATGTGAATCAGACGCGAAGCTCGGATAGGCAGTCTAAGTAGGATGGATATTCAAACATGCTTATCTATTGAAAGCAATTGGATTAAACTTTAGCGATTCTCATTTCTCTGTGTTTTGGAAAAGATTTTTGTAGTATTTTGATGCTTTTTATATTGATTTGGTGGTTGTTGAAAGTGATATGAACTGCTATTATCAATATATATTGAAGTATATACCGTTTTAACGGAATTATTTGATGGGATCTTTGTGTATAAAATATAATCTTTAGCTGGAGTCAAGATTTCGCGAGACGATTCTTCAATATCGAAAGCATTACAAATGACACACGGAAATTTGTAGACACACTTCTGTTTTGACAGAGAGTGAGAGTTTATCCTGTAAGTTATACTACTTGTTCATCGAATTTTCATTTTGATTGAAATCAGCTTTCAGCTGCAGTAAGTTGTTCAAGTTTAATTTGAGTCCAATCACTCATTATTGATTTAGTAATTTAATTGTTGATTGTTGTTGAAAATTTTGTATATGATTTTTCAGACTTAACTTTCCTTTCCATTTTAACAAAGTATTCGCTGTAGTTTTGTTGATTGTTCTGTTACATTTTGAGATTGTCCTTGATCTGTTGATCAAATCCTTAATTCATCTTTGCGAATTTATACTTACTTCATTAGTTATCCCTGTTATCCCTCGTGTAGGAGCATGAGCTTCCTATTACAATTGTCATTCGAACTCTATCCAAGGTAGTTCTTTTCAGTTTCATGCAGATAATTTAGGCTAAATGGACGCTATACTCCGATCATAAGCTAGTCTCGCAACCATTAAGTCAGAAATATATAGCGACTTGAACACGAGAGAAAAGGCACAAAATATGCGAGAAGCAGTTTACTCCAAATGTTCATTTATATAAAGAAAATATAGAGTTTTTAGGGTATTTAAGGAGTCCTTGGGTTTTCCTGAAAATTCTGGAATACTATTCAACAGAGTAGCAGCGTATTGATCAGCCATTCAGAATCTCTACATGCGACTTATAAGTTTCGCAATATATTTAGCAGAAGTTCTAATCAAACGCCGATTAGATAAAATGCTTCTTGATTATTCTTGGATTTGTCATGGCTATTGCAAGAAGTTATAATGATCGCTACAACAAATACCAAATGATATTCGTTCTCTCGATATCTGTTTCACAACAGACTGATATTTGAGTCAGTGGAATAAATCAATAATAGTCGCTGTCCTAAGTAACATTGACCTAGTTTTTCAAAAGAATTATTTTTCATTTGTGTGGAAATTATTGATTTAACCTTTACAATCCTACAGTGATATGGTAGAAATGTTATTTTCTCTAGTATCATTATTGATTCCTGATATTTCTGAAACTCAGTAGAAAAAGATGCACTTAAAGTTTCGGTGATTTCTGTTGTTGATTCATATGCTGTTTGTACAGATATTTGCTTTATATCTTACTAATCTAAACAAAGATGTGTATTATAGTTGAGAAAACAAGAAACATCTGTGTCAATCAGGGTAAATCAACGACTATGTGAATTAAATTAGGCGGTCTTATCACAGATCAAGAAGTCTCTCACATGTAGCGTGTGAAAGGTGATCACATGAATAACACAGGAAAAAATAATAATGTAAATTGAAAGCAAGAAATAAAACCTGAGACGATGTGTTTAATTAAAAAAGATAGATTGTTTGTTAGAACACTGCATCAATCGTTATACAAAACGAGTCTTACAAACCTTTGAATATACTGCAAACTACTATACAGTTAAGAGTAGAGTGGTGCTTTTGTACAGATAAAGAGCGTAAAAAGGTTTACAAAACAACAGTCAATGAATTTGAGTTTGCCATTCAAATTCAGAAAAGGAGGCAATGAAACTAAAATGGAAAGTGACGATAGTCGAGCTTTTACATGTCGCTTTCAGGATTTATAATCAATAAGTCATTCACAGTGAAGAAGAAGATTTATTGTTTCAATGATATCACAAATGGTAATGAATATTATTATCCGATGTGCAAGAGATAAAATGGATCGGTCAATTGTGTTTTGATTCAATCAATTAACTAACTGACGTTTATTGTTCTACATATAGTCTGTCCTTTATCACACTCTATTTGTTTATTGAACTTGTAAGTTAACTATGATAGTTAATAGGCGATTTGGCTTATGTTTATCGAAGCTTGTCAGTGAGATATTGATGATTATTTAATGAAGGAACAGGTGAATCGAGATCTTCCAAATGTAGATATAAAGAGACATTTTTATATGACCATGTTCTATTGTGCAAATTGTTAACGTTGACAGTTTAACATCATGAAACAAAAAAATACTGGGTAGTTGTTTTATTCTATAAAACTGTTGCCTAGCGATACGCTTCTACAATTCAACTTAAGATTGAATCTGAACGTTTCGGCGCTAAAATCGAGATTTTATCATCCAAACCATTGCCTTCGAATGAATCAAATAGCTTGTAGACTTAAATTTGAGATATCATGCATTGCGATTGATGTTATACGTCATATATCTGATATGCTCGAACACTGTTTTGATCACTGCTGTTCATTAAAACTCTGATAATAATTGCATTCTAATGTAACTCACTAACAGGGCACATCAGGATTAAGATTCAGTGAGCTTAATTTTTTTTAAACTGTAATACATTTTCTCACAGGCAATTAAATTCTGTCATTCCTACAGGATACAAAATGTCACACACGGGAACACGTATATATTCATGAACAGATTGTTTTTATAATGATTGTTCAGGTGAAGTAATAATATATTGTCAATCAGGATTTAAATTTTGATATCTTCAATGAAATATTTCGTGTATTATTTTGAACTAATAATAATCAATCACTTGAAATATATGGCAGACAGCAAATTGTCAAGAAGCTTTTACATTTCCATGGATGTTATTCGATTCAGTGGGTCATTGATCACCGCTTATTAGACTGAAGAGAATGTAACTGACTAGTTATTGCTCTTCCACAGCATCATACGATGTATCATTCAAAATAAGGTTTGTAATTGGTAACTGAAGAAGTATCTTTTGTAGAATGAATTATTGAACATTTCATCTGCTGACCAACTGGGCGTCCTTCCTATGTTTACGCCTATTGCTTTAATAAAGATATCTACAAGCTTAATGACATAGATATTACAGTAAAAATTAATAAAACATTCTACCTTCTTTATATATTCACAGAATCTTTTGTTTGCAAAGAATAATGACGTATAGCAGCCTAATATTTTGTAGATATACAGGTCATAGTATGAGTAAATCTGAGTTATTTAACGCGTCGTACACAAAGCAATTGTGATAGAAGAGCGAATAACTTAATAATTGATGATAACATTTTATGTATTGGTTCTGTGTTTTCTCAATCTGGATGTTAAGGACCTCAACTAGTCAGACTCTATCGAGTGAACAGCTTGCGATCACAACTGATCAACAAACGTGTACCTACCTAGACGTATTGTGTGAATGTTTAGGGTTTTATATATTTTATTGCCATTGTCACTGAGTTTCAGTTTCAGCCCAAATAGCCCATGCATTTGTTCAACAGATTGATATATACCAATAAAAACAATCTGGGAATCTTTGATCAGTCTTCTCAATATTTAATATATATATATATATATGTATATATAAACTGACTTTAATAACCCGGGATGTGAATGAAGTCAGATCAGACAAGTGGTCGTTATTGTATGATTGCTTTCGAAATATATATGTCGGCTGTCTACGTACATATTCCTTAAAATATTCTAATTTCGTGAGTAACGGAGTTCAATACATGAAATACGAGAATAAATTTCAAATATCTACATTTTGTACAGTCTTTCATCAAAACAAACGAACGAACAAACGAAGAGAAGCGAGGGAGGCGATACGACGCTTGGTGCAGAAGGCGTTTAAGCAAACTCTATTTATTCAGGCATTGTTCAATATTTAAAGTCACACAAAACTAAGCTGCTTACGAAAGAACAGTAAAGGTTGATAAGTGAATTAGTAACAGGGTCATAATATGGATCAAGAAGAATGAATAAATTGACCTGTCCAGAAGTTAGGATGAGGTGAATAAGCTTGGCATAGTGCCGACACTACATAAACATATTTAAAGATAGACAATGACGAAGAGGTTTGTGATCGTTCTACTATTATCGTCAAATAAAATGATACATTTATTGTGAGACAAGGTTTTTTATTATCAGGAAATAAATTGTGATGAAAGAGAACATAAGTGGGTACAAACGAATGTATTTGGATGAAGAATTACAAAATCTATCAGAACAATCTGAGAACCATGTACTAAATTCTTCATTGACAAAATGTGAATCAATTGTCTAAGACTTGAATATTTCTTCGTTTACACAATGACTGTTCTCTGTTCTCGTTCTCATTATCTTTCTTTCGATGTTCTCAACCATCTGTCATTAGGCATATTACTTTCGATTCAAAACATATACTACTTACTTGAATTGAGAATGGTGAGTCTATCAGTTGCAATGTTTCCTTAATTGTTATTAAAATTATGAATAAGAATAACGAGTGGTTTTCACTACGAAATTTACTAATCGAAATAATAATCCATTGAATAATTATTGATTATTTTAAAAAGGAAAAATTTAATTTTTGCATCAAATTACCAACATGCGATTGAGTAGTAACTGATTGTATGCTGACCATGTTAGTTTCAATGGACTCACCAAGCTGAAAGCGTCCGGTCATGCACCCGCGCAACATCACGAGTGGGAATGCCGTGTTCAACAACTTTTACAATCACCAGCCAGCCTTCATCAGTCTATTCTTGTTACTTCCATCGTTGAAATAATGAGTCAATTGAAGCTAGGCCACTAGGGAAAACCTGGAAGCACTGGATGATCGTTTTGTCTTATTATGAGGCCCATGACAAAGTGAGTCGGGGATTGTGATTAGCGGCCTGTGCTCCATTTGGACTGGCAGGCGTAAGTAAGTAAGTTGAAATGCTGAATAGAATTATTGATCTTTATTTGTATTCTCATATTGATTGAGACACTGAGACGTTTTGCTTCGAATCTCAGACTATTTTTCACCTAGCTAATGGGTTTAGATATGTTCAAACTATTAATATGGAGGACAACGCCCAGAATGTACTGATATAAGTAGAGGTTGACAAAATGCAGCCTTTAACAACAATAAAGTGACGCAAATTTCTGCATACACTAACTTACTCATTTGTTAAACGAATCGACGAATTGAATACATAATATATTTGATGCAATCATCATTCTCAAGTGAGATGATCTCAAGAATACTTATCACTTGCACGACATAATTTCTGATACTATCGAATATATGAGAGAAGAATGGTATATTCAGGGAGCAGGGTGAAAATTCGAGTATAGAGAAAGATCAACCTTGCTGACGAATTATCAATTTACAAGAGCAGCGAATGAAACTGTTCATAAGATGGTGATTTTGTAGATGCTCTACACTTAAACCACAACTCATTGCACCATTGTCAGTATACAAAAAGTAGAAGCCGCTCATCTCGTATCCATCCAGTGTAAGAATGTCTACGGGCACAAATTCATCAAAATGTTTTTAGAAAATGGGCTAAACGTCATCAAATCAACAGGCTTAAATCAAATCTTTCTTCATCATATAGAGGAGGTTTCAGGATTCAACAACCCAGTTTTATAACACTTTGAAATTAGCTTTCCTCTGAACCCAAAACGATAAGCTGATCCCGGGTTTTGCAGACTGAAAGACTAAACAGCGAATAAATACTAAACAATACGTGTAAACTTCATGAAGAATCACAATAGTCAAGATGTACACCTCTTTGAGGAGCAAATATACAAACGTCGGTTAGCAGTGAATACTGTGAGTACTTGATTTAACTAATTACTTCGAGGAAATTATAAAGCCATACGTGAAATTGTCAAATTGTTAAGGTCAGTTTGAAGAATCCTCTTGTAGTATTCAATATATCTTCACCTATATTCGTGTTAAAATAGCAAGTTTAAATTGTTTCACTAATGGATGTAGGCTAATTATTTGGGAACATATGTCTGAACCTTACTTTGACTAACTCTAAACATGTAAGATTAGAACATGGTAAAAATTATACATTGTGATCACATTACAGTTTATTCTATGAGATATAATAAGATGTTCTGTGAAAAAGAGGTATTTCATATGTATCTTGATAACTAAGTCAACCTAATCGGAACAATATGTGGAACAAACATTTGATATAAGATTGTTTTCAGTTGACAGTTAATAATTGTTTTTGCATATTGAATGACTTGACGGCATGTGGAGATAAGTTTTAGATATTGTGAGTCTCCGCTTACATAGAGGGTCAAGCACAAGTTTAATAAATCGGGAATTACAATTCACGTAAAGATGAGTTCCTAGAATCGGTAGTGTTAGTCATCTGTGCATTGATTCCAACCTTGATTTATCATTCGTGAGCACACTACTGAGAAGAAAAGTGTGTTGTTCAATGAAATATTAACGCACAAACTTTGAACACCAAAATACGTAAATTTATGATATAAAAATTATGAGTTATGCAACCTTTAAAACTTTCAGACTAGGAGGTCTGCTGCAATATCTGTTCCGTAAACGTCAAATCGTAAGAGTATCTAAGTCCACTACTGCATTTAACGTAGCTAACACATAACTAATCATGGTAAGACCTAATTTGATTGATGTATTGCGGAAGCATATCCATTCACACTTAGCTGTGTCGAGGTTCAACTGCCAATTTGAGCACTGCTCTGTTAAGCTCCGTACCAATGGATTTTTGCATATTGTTCAGCTCATGAGCAGAAAATGAATACTTACGTTTAGAATTATATGCATAGAGAAAGAGAAAACCTATACAAAGACATTCATCACTATCATTGATAGAAACTAAGTCTGGCAAGGTGCCTAAGGCGCCACCTTATATTACGCAAATTCTAACATGGACAGCGTTCGACAATGAAGGTTTTATTTTACCTGTTTTATGTCGCTGGCTAAGAAAAGAATTAAAGCGATTAGGCAGTGCGTTTTAGACCGCGTAAATAGACAGTTTATCTATAACTTGTTGGTGGCTTATCATGTCAAAGGCTTGAGGAACATCATATAAACCACTTAGACTAGATATCCTTGGTTACGTTTGAGAAAGTCTGATTCCAAGAAGTCAAAATGGCGTATCATATACAATGGGTTTTAAAAAAAATTCCAGTTGAGAACCACTGAGGTTGTTGGAGAGCTCGTCACTAACAATTTCTTCCATAATTCTGAACATATCTGGAGTAATCTTTTTTACCAAATAAGTGAGTATGTCAGAATTATCTATCGATTTGTCACCTGTTATGGTATACGCGCTTTTCCAAGAATAAGGTGAATGACCTCTTTCCGAAGGAAGAGTAGACAGCCTTGCATGTAGGATAGCTAGGCCACCATATATGTAGAGAAAAAAGGAAACCCCGTCTTCCAGAAATGTTATCAACGCGATGAAAAGTGCATATATGGCCACATTTTTTATCAAAAATGTAATGTGTGAGTTATACAGTAGGTAACATTGATATCTAAATACTTGATATTGAACACCGTAATAGTGTAATTTAAAGTTCATACATACTGTCGGGCGTTTTATTTCAGGAAACCATTTGCAAGAAAATAATTTGAAGTCAGGTCACAAACAATCTGATCCATAAACAAATGAGTTAATTTGAACGAATATTTACGTTTAAAAAAAGACGCGAACAAAACTAGAATAGTAATACAAATACAGATCCATAAAAAAAAATTGTGGGTTATAGTAACAATTATAAACCCAAAGTTCATATTTGAATAATGGAAGTATTTTCAAGTATTTTCTGAATAAAGGAATATTCACAGGCTTATTATTAAGAAACTTAACATCACTGTTCATTCACATAAACCAATTTCAATATCAAGTGAGTGACACATCAAGAACGACTGATTATTTGGACAATTTGTTCTTATGAACCTTAAGGAATATTATATGAAAACATGCAATTGGTCAACAGTAAAATGTATTAATGCCCAACATCACGTAACAGTGAGATTACATACCCTAACTTCATAATTTGTGTCACGAAAGGAGGAACTGCAAAGCATATTTTTCTGAGTTATTGAATCATAGTCATCAATATGGACAACTAAATCTTTTTAGATGGGTGAAACTGCTTTAGGTGATTCCATGTCTGTCGCTTCGGAAAACCTTATAAAAATTTGATGTATTTTGTTCACTATCTACCTAGAAGAACTTTAGGTCATTCACTTTTTAGAAACTGTCAAGCAGATGAAGACAGTTCGTCGCTCCATTTTGTAAGTAGCTGACAAAAAATCTCAAAATAAAATGCATTCATATTATTTTGATGCCTAAACGGTTCGTGATTTATTACAACATAGAAATGAGAAGAGTTCGTGATGGTCCATATTGGATGTTATTCTTTAAACGTTTTATATTGTTCGTTCTGATAACCGTTACTCTGTATCACCTTAATGATGTATATATGAGAAAGCGAATACGAAGTGTTAATTGCGTTTATTATTGAACCACGCAGAGATATCCAAAATTACAGTCACGTTAGGCAAGCATGAAACAATAGTGTCGTAAAGCAATCAAGTCTGTAAACGAGTGTGCGAGTCAACGATTTAGCTATTCAATAGAGCAAACACCACCAAACCACGTTATCCAGCATCAAACAGTTTTCAACACAAACAGACATTTGGTCAACAGTGAAATATGTCTATCCAGAATGTCGCTTAATCATGAGTTATTCTGTCATAGTGATTTATATGGAACGTGACACAGAACGTGATGTGAACATTGTCATCAAGATGATCGATCATAGTTTCATAGTCAATGAAGATCATACGTACTATAAGGTGAAGTCTGAAATTATTGTGGATATTGGTGATAGTTCCATGCATTAATAAAATGACGACGTGAAATCTAGATAATTCTATCCGACAACTATTACTAGACTCATTCGAAATAAGATGATAGATTATTTCAGTGATTATTCGTAACTCAATTAAGACAGTCTATCAAATGACGGACGACCTTTCATTTTTTCTTAAGAAAAGTAGTAGTCGTGTGTAAAATGAATATTTCATTCAACGTTGTTTTGCGTGTGTCAGTGATTATCAGTCTTCTGAATGTAATGATAAGGAGTGACATTCATTATTATTTGGAATGATTCTTATCACTTATCACTAAACAAAAGAAAATGTCCTATAGCCTGATTATTCGGACAAAATCTGGTAATAAACAAGAAGGAAGTACAATCTTTGATGTTTCGACAATGAAAAGGACTGAGATCAACAGACAGATCACACTATCACATTATGTACACAATTATAATTACCATTGTTATTCTTAGAAAAATATTTCTTATGTAAAAATTTTTTAATATTTTGGAAGTAATCAAATAGATTTGATCATAATGTGGGATATTCAAACACGTTTTCCTAACTGAATCGTCAAGTCACTAAAGTTGATGTGGATAGTTTGTAGTAGACAAAAGGAACAGATGTTGTGTTCCGGTCAAACAAATATTGTTCATGATGAATAATATGTCCCCGCTGGACAATATTTTTTACTTTATCACTACAATCAAAGCTTTTAGTTGTCAAGCACATTGTTCTATTGAGTGAAATAGATATGTTAAAGAAGGCTATTTAGTTTTGAAAATAGAAAAGAGGAAATACGAATAATTGAAATAACAAACAATCAAGGATAACTCACATGCGAAAAAATTATATTTGAAATTGTATTGAAATATTGAAATATAAATAATTCCAACGTTTCGTGCAACTAACCTGTCTGGACTTCTTCAAGAAATAAATAAAATCAAAATCATCAAAGAAATATATAGTGTCTTTTTAACAATCATCTCAAAAACTCTACTACGTTAATCCAATCATATTTGGATGTCGAATTTTTTTTGTAAACAGGATAATATGAGTTAGTTCAATGAGAATCAAGTGTAAAGTTCAACGATGTGAATTAAAGGAGACTGGAAAAATTGTGTGTGTGTATGTATGTGTATGATGAGTTATTATTGAATGATATTCATTGTTGATATGTTTCTAATTGAGCGGCCTGCTTCAACATCTGGGCTACCTGTTTCCCGTCATCTATATATTTCAACAAGTTATCTAATATTGTTTGTTTTAATACATCATTATGGCTATTAAGCTCACAACCTATTCCGGTGCGTTTCTGAAAACTGTACAACCTATCACTGTCAAGAATACAAAAAGCCTTATCAGAGTTGTCGTGTTTGCTGAGAACAGGCAGCAAAAAGAATATACATTATTCATATGTCGAATGACTGAACTGCTGATATCCAACTGGTGATCACTTAATGTTTATCATCAGGAGCAACGAAGAAATAAGAAACGTAAACATGTTGAAATACTTTATGCTGAGAATTCGATTTCGTACCAACTAATATAATATTGAATGAGGCTAATAATAATAATAATAATAAGTGAAGTAAAAATAACAATGAAAATACAAATTGAAGGTTTAAAAATTTTTTTCTGAATCATCGAAATTGCAAATAAAATGTGAATCATCAAGTACACAATTGTAAAGCTAAACATAACTCATATTGATTTCAGTCATAATAACGATTCATGTGAAGTAAACAGATTGAATGAAAGAAAAGGTCAAATTACTTGTTGATGAATATTTGCCAAATGGTAGCTAGCTGAATACCATCCTTTCTGTTTAGGCTGTTCTTATTCGTCCATATATACAGCGCTTCTGCTGTCAATTTTTCTTTCTGAGTATTGAAACTTTTCTGAAGTATTTGGGCCCCTTCAAAATTATTCATGTGTCCCGCTTCTAACGCATGTAAAGCTATTGCAGACTTATTCTCAAGTTTTCTTAAGTCAACCGAAGTTTTGGGAACATTTTTTAAACATTTTTTGTGTTCCTTCAACCTTACCTTCAATTGTCTGGATGTTTCTTCAATATAAGCTGCATTACAATCACGACAATTGATCTCATAGACAATATTTTGATGTTCTTTCTTTGGTAACCTCTCCTTAACCTTCACCAATGACGATCATATAGTGTCACATGTTCTAAAATACCCTCTTATATCATGCTTGTTTAAGATCCGTTTGATTTCTTCCGATGTTTCACTACGGTAAGGTATGACTACAGTAGACTTCTAATCTTACTGCACACATTCCAGTTAAGCTTTTCTTTTCTTTCTAACAACCTTCTTGAAAAACTCCTTTGGGTAGTTTTTATCCCTAAGTGTAGATAAAATCATATTCAATTCATATTGTTGGTCTTCCTTATCTGTAACATGCTTAAGACTTCTGTTAATTTCTTAACACACGTGACTTTAGCAGATAATGCATCGGCCGAACCAAAATGTAAGTATCTCTCTGAATGTGTTGATTTTCTTAAAACATTTATTTTCAACTTCCTATTATTATGTCTTTGCTCAACCAAACAATCGAGAAATGCCAGCTTGTGGTCAACGGACTCTATTTCCTTTGTTAGATTAATTCGTTCCGAAATAATAATAATATATTCTGAAAATAATATTTACAGAATTCACACCAGTTTACAGGCATGATCAGATTTTTGTAAAATTCAACATTTAATATAAAGAGCAAACATGAAATATAAGAGTTTTATGTTCGCTGGTTTTGCAATTGACAAAAAGTTTATATATGGCAGGCCAATGCAACACCAGGGAACTTGTCATTTTTTCTTAAGTGGATAGCCTGATGTTCAGTCAGGTTATTTCTAGTGCCAAAGCGAGTTATTATTAATTATCTACAACTAGAGAAAGTCAGATTAAAGCAAAGAGCACGGAACAACAAAACAATGATAGCAAGTAAGAGGTTAAACATTTAAAGTTCCTATAATCTCACTTGTGGAGTAAGATATACTTGCAGGCGCTAGAGCATTTAATGCATTTTCAGAGGAGCAAAAAGCATTAATTGAGCAAACAAACAATGGGAGAGAGTTTAACATACGGATAGTTTAAGGTAAATTATTCCAAAGCCTAGAAAACTTACAGGCAAAGTAATTCATATAGAGAGAAGATCTAGAATATGTTTGTTTGGCTAAAGACAAGGAGTTACGAATGTCGTAATGTGAAGCTTGAGCATATTGAATCGCCTGACTGGATGTGAAGGAGAGTTTGTTAAGTATATTGAAAAAGAAGATAAGGTTAAGTTTGAGTCTCCTCTTCCATAAAGGGTCAAGCCCAAGTTTACCACACCTCGAATTACATGTCAAGACACTATCAGTTCCAAGAGTACGAAGTGTGAATCGTCTTTGTACCGATTCCAGTCTTCATTTATCCTTTATGCGAGTGATTCTAAGAAGAAACGCGCAGTATTCGAGGAGTGGTCGAACACAGACTTTGTACATTAGAATACGAGATTCGCTGTTATGAAGGTTTCGAGTTATGAAACCTTTAAGGCGTTGAGACCTGGACGTTTGTTTCATTATCTGTTCAGTAAATGACAAGTCGTCGGAGTACCTAAGTCTTAGATTTACTACTGAGTGCAACCTAGATAACATTTCACCATTTATGGTAAGATCGAGTTTGAGTGATTTATCACCGAAGCATAACCAACCACATTTAGATGTATTAGGCTCCAGTTGCCATTCCGAGCACCACTGTGCTACCTTGTTGTTCATATTTTCAAACAATTTTTCCAAATAGTCCTGTTTAATGATAACAAAAATGTCATCTACATACCGTAGCCAGACCTTTGATGGACAAACACGTCTTGCGATTGCACTAGTTTCCAATGAATGCATGAATAAATTCGCAACAATCGGAGAAACTGGTGAACCCATAGCTTTACCTTCTATTTATCTGCATAGATCTCCTCAAAATATGAATAAGGTGGACCTTAAACATAGTTCCAAACATTTGATTAACTCAGATGGATCTAACGAGCAACGTAAATTTAAATCCAAATCAGATTCTAAACATACATATATAATATTCAACACTCTGTTGATAGGTACGTTAGTAAATACGGAAGAAACATGCCATTACTTCATCCTCTTCTATGTCGATGGTATCTATGGTATAAAATTCCGTAGAGTTTTTAATTCCATGAATAATCAGTTTTTCATAAGGTTTTCGTATCCTAGCTAAGTATTTCGCTAGGTTGTAAGTCAGTGAATTTATGAAATCAACCACTGGTGTTAGTGGAGTACTATCCTTGTGAATCTTCGGGAGTCCATAGAATCTACAAGGGTTGCAATTTTTTGGATTTAGCATGATCCATAATGGTGTTCCGAGTTTAACCTTTAACGAATGTAAGATTTTACTTGTTTCCGCCTTAAGTTTATTGAGCGTCGTTCAGCTTTTTGCATCTTTGATTAGTTCATACGTTCCCTCTTGTAGATGTTCCTTGGCTTTTCTCCCGTAGTCAGTTTTGTTCATAATGACTGTAGTGTTACCTTTATCTGCTTTTGTAATGATGATTGTTTTATCATTTCTCACTTGCTTCAATGCATGTAACTCATTTTTAGTCATATTAGATTTTTGTGATTTTTGACGTAATAACTCAAGGATAACCATTACTAAACTGAGATCAGGCATAACACTCTCTCTGTTTATTACTAATCGTCACTGTTGATTAACCTGGTTTAAATGAAATTCTCCAAAAGTGTTCTCCGGACTATATTGAGTTCATCATCAGTTGTGCCTTCAGTACACATTCTCTCTGTAAAACATTTAGGCGCCTCTAAGCTTCAGTTTTTTTCACGAGAATGTTCTAATGAGTTTCGTGCTGGTATAAGCAGTTCAGAATACTGCAGAATATAAAATGTTTTTCAAGGATCTGGATAGTCTGCTCTCTGAAATGCAAGATCACATGTCTTCCTTGAGTTTGATATTCTGTAGTAAAAGTTGCTTCGTAACTGTGCAAGTTCATTCAAATTGACATCCTGATTTCAGACTACATTCAATGGTTGGGATTGTTAATTAGTACTTTACCGAATGGTTTGTAAAATTAAATTCAGCTCATCACTATCAATTATGTCATCGGTAAGTTTTCGTCTAGCTCGTGAAGATGGAGAACAGGTGAAATTTCTTCCTCTAAGAATAGCACCCAAATCTGCAAAGTCAACATCAGCCTGTTTTTATTTCAATCGAGCTCTTCTTCGATGGATTTGATGGTCTCTGATAATTTTGTGGAACTCCTCTTTTTTACCACAGACTACTGCACCCTTATTTGTCTTCTACAAATACAATTGTGCGACTTCTACTGAAAGATGTACAAGGAGAAATAAATGAACAGAATGGATGGTTGTCATTCATTATGTAAACAACTGTCTTGTTTCAATTGGATATTAGATGTCTATTCATAATCATAAGATTATTGACCTCAGAAGTTCACCATTGATCTTGCTTACTGCCCTATGAATTCCTCACGATGCAGCGAAGTCATACATTCGAAAGCTTTTGAAATGATTATGAAGAAGTGTAGTGATAGTAGTTTATATGCCAGAAGTAACAAAATGTCGGTGTTGAAGTCGCGTAACCCCATCAGCATGTGGTCCATTTATGTTGCTGAATGTATCGTGCACTTACAACATATTCCCTCTTAAAATTTGTCCAATAAACAGGTAGATATAAGGAGACACTCCACTAAATACTTTATAATGTACGTCATACTTTTCATGAACACAGTCACTCATTAACACTATTAATTACACAGATGCGTTTCCTCTGCCAATAAGATAATGGTCAACAGCATAGAATGAGCAATGTACCATTGAAAACAATTTTGATAATCATAAATTCACGAAATAACCCAAAAGCGTTTCTTTCGATAATAGACCTTGAGACTCGAGAAAACATTTTGATCAGTGTCGACATCATTTTCAAGTAAATGAATACACCTCCACTGAGTCTTGAGGTAAACGTTTTTTGAAATATCATGCAAAAAAATATTCCCGACCCGGTTTACTGAAATTATCACTCACATACGAAAGTACAGACTTTTATTCATTCATCTGAATTCGATGTTTAGTGTTAGTTAAGTATACACTTGATATTATCTTATCACAGTGAAATTCTCGTGTGTTTGGACACGGATTACAATTATTACAAGTTCAAATGATGTATGTTAATCATTCATCGAAACACTGAATTCGAGTCACCCCTCCACTTCTGTATTGTCAAACCTTTTAGTTTTCAGACACAATAATCACTGTTGTTATTTCAAATATGTGGCACGATGGAGATATCGTTCTCCATCTTCAACAGTTCACTTTCGATAAAATGCATCTTATTTCGCTTATTACATTCTTTGAAGAGCTCAATCAACATAACTGAATACAATTACATCTATTTCTGCGTTAATAACTTGAATACATTCTCCCTTTTCATCTAGACATCTTTTACCAATCAGTGTTATAATATGATAACAAAAAGCACAGATATGACTTTCTTTAAAACTTATAATTTCAAATTAAACGACTATAAAGTTCATAGGTAGAATGGTAACTACCAATTTTCTATAGGAACAATGTGTGCTACTTCGATTTCATCCAATCAAATCGAAACAACTGATCGTTGACGGTCACTCAAAAGATTATACCATATAAGAAACTGTTTGTTGGTGAACAAAAAAGGGCAAATTTTGAACAACCAATTAGACAATCGCATATTTTGAAATATTGTCAATCACAGGGGTCATAAATTTTAAATCAACAGCCGATAAATTTCAGCTCATGTTCTCAACAGTCACAATCGTATTGGATAACGATGAAGTCATATACCACCCTGATTGGTTCACAATGAACATGTGACCTTATTAAGTTCGATTTTTCCAATGGTCACTTTGAAACATCGAATCACGAGGAAACAACCAGACACTTAAAAAGTTTAAATAAACCTGACAAGTTCTATCAAAATTTGATGGTAAGTGCTGCATGAACGAAAGAACTCCATGCGAATTTTGATTCGATGAGATACTGTTGATTTGTTCATCTCCATCATTTTAGAGATATCATTTTGGGTAGTTTATGGTTATCGTTTCATCTGATCATCATTTGGCCATATACACATTTCAATTCCGATGACATTTGCAAAAACTCTGATTTGCAGAGCCATGAGAATATCATTTTTGAAAACGAGTCATATTGTGGTGTTGTCTACTTATATCCATATAAGTAGTATATGGCGTGGGTCAGACATAGAATGTATTTTCGCAGAAGACCGATGAGCAAAGAACTGAAATGAAGCGCAATCGTTTGGAAAATGCATGAGCAATGGAATTAGAGAAGAAACAGTGAAGATTGAAACAATTGGTTATTAATTTGCAAATTGACTGTTCATTGTTTGGTTATCAGAATTTACCGAGATAGTCTGTAATCTTTGCTTAAATACATTCGATTGTCCCCAATTAGTGTTCTGTTCACAACATTTGGTGTCGCTGCCAACCGGGAGGAGGAAGGGTGCTGTTCTGCGGACGCCGCTGCGGGTCTGGAGTTGAAGTGTTAGTTGGGGCAGTCCGGTGCGGAGAGTTGGCGTCGAGTGGAGTGTTCTGGCGGGGCGGCGTTGGCTGTAGCGGGTGCTGTCGACGGAGAGAAGCAGTGGGACGTGCGGCTGCTGGGCGGACATCGGATGTAGATGGCTCGGCAGGCCGGTGGAGTACGGGTGTTGAACGTCCCAGGTGCCCGGTGGATGCGGATGTTGGTGCCCCGGCAGGTCGACGGAGCTATGGAGGTCAGCGCGCCGCAGACTCGACATTCTGACGGAGAGTTTGGCACAGACTGCAGTGGAAGAAGATAGCGGAGTGGCGAGCAGAACCACCGCATGAACGAATGCTTTAAAGGGGGGACGAGTGTGGTGTTGTCTACTTATATCTATATAAGTAGTATATGGCGTGGGTCAGACATAGAATGTATTTTCGCAGAAGACCGATGAGCAAAGAACTGAAATGAAGCGCAATCGTTTGGAAAATGCATGAGCAATGGAATTAGAGAAGAAACAGTGAAGATTGAAACAATTGGTTATTAATTTGCAAATTGACTGTTCATTGTTTGGTTATCAGAATTTACCGAGATAGTCTGTAATCTTTGCTTAAATACATTCGATTGTCCCCAACTAGTGTTCTGTTCACAACAATATAGATATGTAATTAGTCAGTTGAATTCTAATACATAAACTCAGTCACTTCATTATAATTATTCGATGTTGATTCTTCGTAATCAGTCTCAACCAGCTGTCAATGACAGTTATCGAAACTCTCGCTTTTTATATGTGAGTTGAATTCGTTTTGCAATAGAACTAATTATCCATATATTTGCATCATTTAAGTCTGTTAAACAGAAATTCTCCTTTCAATACAACGATAGTCACATCGATAAAGTTTATATTTACTACTTTGATAAGTCAATAAATTTCTTTGAGCTCTAAATACGACTGAGTTTTCTTGATCAAATATCTGTTTATGAATCAAAGTTGATTTATCTTCTTCAGTAAACAAGTTTGAGGTTCCTCCTAACATGCAAATTGTCTTTTATTATCTTTTCTCGTTCGAAATATCAAAGATTTAGCCTCTTACGGTAAACTAAATACAGTTCATGCAATTGCCTAAATTATTCCATTTATTCCACAATCTCTTATTTATTCAATGCAAAATCCTCAATAATATTGCATTTATTCATCAAATGAAAACAGGTGGGATACTTTTAGCCAGAGAAAGAAACTACTTCATTGGAGATATTTGAAATTTTGCACAAAAGATTCGAAGATGTGAAACGGTGGTTTTCAATGAGAGTGAGCTTTTAAACTATTCACTTACAGTTTGTATTTTTTCCTTCTCATCGCACTTACTTTGTATGAATGCTTCAGTATATTGCTCGAATTATACACGGGAGTTAACCAGTACACAATGGTTGTGCGGTATGTGTGATTTTTGTACTATAATGTGTGTGTTGTAGCACATTTCGAAGGGTAGCTGTAAAAAATGAGATATTGTTTTAAAAATATACACATTGAGTGAATTGGGTTGTTTAACCAAGTGACAAAATTGTCGGAAATAAAATTACTAGCCCTCCAGTCTATGAAAACAACATAACAGAAGATATCTTATCGCCAGGATACCTAATGGTGGGCTGAGTGAAACAAAATGATCACTTGTGCAATAGTAAGCGATGTTGTAGGATAAGGCAGCTTGGATCATAGAACACATAGAACTATCAAGTTGTTTTTGGTGTCTTCCAAACCTTCTCTAACATTTATCTGGTTCATGAATGTTTAATGTCTGTTAATCATCGACTATTCAAATGTATTTTTGTGATAAGATTTGTTTGATTATGCACTTCAAATCCACACACTTCCCAAAACAACTAACCGATGAACTACCATGACTTGTCCTCTCATACAGTACGAATAACTCATATACTAACACTTAGAACATCAAGACGACATACATTTATTTTGGTCAGATATCAAAATTGATGAATAACAGAATCTCATGAAAAGCTCTTGATGATGTATTGTCGATGATGTATTGAACGTCTATTTATCAGTGGAAAGCTTCTAGAATAAATTTCAAGAAAACTAAATGTTTTTCTCAGTTGATTGTAATAAAAGTGATTCATATTGTTCAATTGATGATAAACCTTGAAATGTCCTTTTAAGAGATGATTGAGCGTTTAGCCACACCGGTTTATTTAAATCTCGAATTGGAGATGTTAACCTGTCTGAGAAAGCAGTCCGTGTTAAAAAGTACATTGATTGAAAGAGGTAGATAATCGATATTCAAATATTTTACCATCTTTTTTGATTTCCATTATTTCAGAAGAATTATTATTAGTCAAAAAGAATTTTTTAATAATGGCTAATGATACAGGTGAGTAAACATTGAACGATCGTTGGATCAAACGCGCGAAGCTTTTATCACTTACACTTTCAATCATTTTGATTACTCAACTTTTCCCTGTTCGCTTTGAACAAATACAACTTCCTCAGAAACTAACAAAATAGTGAAGGTGTCAGTATTCTGGAAAACGAGTTAAGACTGTGTACAACCATCATGACTTGGAGAACAGTTGACGTGAGCTGAAAAAGAATCAAGTTGACGATTATTGAAAAATGAATGCAGAGATTAATTATCGTCTCAGATCTTAGTGTGGCAAAATAAATATATTGTCACAATTGATTGATCACTGGGTGGTGACAATCTCATGCATGTCAGGGTTTCCTGTTGACCACCCCCAACCACCATCTTACCTCAGTGTTATACATTCGTCACAAAGTCATTTCAGCATATGATGTATCCACCTACATGCCCATTCATCGCATAGTCATTCCTAATTATTAACGATCGGAACTAAAACATCGTATATCTAAAGTTTTTCGTTTCTCATTTACAATCAATAGGCTATTTATTCAAACTTAATTAATTGTCTCAAATACTCAGACAATCTCCAGTGGAAAAGTGTTATGACGTTAAAACACTTCAGTTCAATGAGGGGGACTGAAATTATGTTAATTTTCGACGTAAGAGTGCGTGTGACTCGTTAGGCCGGAATTCCGATGTGCAACGCTGAAATCTTATCTCACGTAAACAATGTAAGAGAAAGTGTGTTTTGTATGAAGCAAAGATGAGACAGTGCTAGTTGAAACTGATATTTTCTTTATGAAATGTTCAATCGTTTTGCTTCACTGAAATAAACTTATGTGATTGAAAGATGAAGCTGAGTTTGAAGTGGAGCACCGAGCGTAGGTGATTTGTTGAAGGGCTATTTGGGAAATTGAATGTGAGAAGGTTGATTAAACGTTTCGCCAAATGTTCTATATTTCCCAGTTTAAGTGCGTTGTAGAATCATTTGAACAGTAAAGACAATTGTCATTTTGAATTGTTTGTTTCAGTCCTTCAATAAGTGTTTTGTGCTGCAATTGATCAGTTTCTTATTGATATATATAGACCATGTTAGAATTATCTGGATGTCGCCCTAAGTCACAAACTTTGTGCTTAAAGATGGATGCTGTATGAAATTGGAATTACTTAAAGTTACCACCATCAACTGGAAAAATCAATGAACAATTCAAAAAATGGATGAGCTTTACACCGTTTCACCAGTCATTTAGTATATGAACTGACTGAATAAGTGGATAACCGAATGTATTTGGAAATGAATAGTGCTGAGTTTTAGTCGCTGATATGTCCCAGATAAGAAGAAACGCGGTGAATAATTGAAATATTTGAGTTTTAGTGAAACCTGCTTATTCTTGGTTTTTCTTCAGAATATGAATACCGGAACAACGGAAGAGAATAAAGAACACAAGTCATATTGATACTTGTACGTTCTGATTCCTTTGGTCGCTTCAATATTTCTTATATGTATCGGTTGTATAATTCGGAGATGGTTACTTAAAAGAAAAATAAGTGATGACTGATTCTCAAAAACGTCTTCTAAATTGCTTTGAAAACTGTGAACGAATTGTGTCAATTCTCTATCTCATTAGATTATTTTGAAGTTTCATTTATCTTTTCAACGAGATGAACAATTTTTCACGGCAATATGTGCATGCTTTTGATTGTTTACAATAAAGCTGATATAATCCTATTTATAAAATACTGAATATGGTTTTCGTATTTGCCCAATCGCTTTCATATAATCGAAGGTAAATAATGTCACAAGAATTTTAAGAATAAATAAGTATTTTTGAGCATAAGTGATTTCGTGATCATTGCAGTCAACAGTGAGTTCGGTGTGAGCTTTCATTTTGAAGGAGTGATCTGTCGAAACACTTTATCAACACTTCAGTAAGCACTTCCATATTTTGTTACTTGATCGTTACGTATTAGGTAAATGATGAGTGACAAAATATGGTAAACAAAGTGTTTTCAAGACTGATTATGATTACTTCTATGATTCTATCGTTGATAAATGTAGAATAGGGTCAACGCTTTCCTACAATGCTTTGTCTTTAGAATGGCCTTAAGCAGAAGGTTTTTTCATCCGCATCAATCAAGAGCTTTACGGTTTGAACAAACGTTACAAGGCTATATGCCGCAATTGTTTACGTGAGATAAGATTTCAGCGTTGCACATCGGAATTCCGGCCTAACGAGTCACACGCACTCTTACGTCGAAAATTAACATAATTTCAGTCCCCCTCATTGAACTGAAGTGTTTTAACGTCATAACACTTTTCCACTGGAGATTGTCTGAGTATTTGAGACAATTAATTAAGTTTGAATAAATGGCCGTAATTTAGTTTTGCAACAACAGTGGACTTCATTTTTTCCAGTGTAATCAATTTCACATGATATCAAAGATGCGAAAAAGTTCCTGTTGACAGAATTTCACTTGTAGTTGAATTACAGCTATGTAAGGAATTTCACAGTAATAATAGACTACTCTGTATTGTATCTGATATTACAACTGTGTGCCTTTAAATATATATATATATATCACTCATTTTTCAGACCATTTAGGACCGCAGATTATAGGTGGCATGTTTGAAGAACATTATCTAATCAATGAACCTATTTAACCGGCACAAAACACGTCCGCCATAACCATGATGTTAGCAGATAGGACAAACAGAATAGGGTGATCACAACACTGTGATCATTTTACGATTGAATCCATAATTATTTTATAAGTAATCAGCTAGTAGTGATAACATTCCTCGCCTCATAAGCAAATATGTACAACAACGACTTTCATGTTGTACCACATTTTCTGCCTCATCACAACTAGAAGATATTTATCCCAGATTTTTGTCAAATGTATGACTGTAATTTGATCCCCACATTCGAGTTTGCCGTCACACAAAAATCTTTAGTTTTTTTGCGCCACAACGTGTTCAGACCAGAGATCAGAACATTTGGATATCTTATTTGAACCACTCTGTAGGCATCACCAAATTACATAACATCGACACGGACGTAATTATCATTTTCGTACCTAATTACTGTGTGTTCAAACGCAGTTTGTCATATTGCACAATCACTTATATATCGAAATACAACACAAAATCCGCAGCTTCATCAGACGAATCAGTTTTTGCAGTTTTCACCAAATCCTGGTGGTCTTTTTCAGCTAAAGACTCAGAATATGAAATTCATGCGTTCTTTCTCGGCCTCACAGATGAACACATAGAAGACTATCTGATATGAGTTGAAGATAAGTTCGCAAGTAATAACGTGAAAACAGTGTCCTGAGCAGTTTATTCCATAAGTTTGAAAACATATTACGATCCTAACCAATTATTCATCTATTGTCTGCATACGCATTATCACAGCCACTTGTGCTACTGTGAACTATCTCGTCGTTCGTTGAGTTAAGAATATTTTGAATTTCAGTAAGCGAGTCATTATATGTTATTTGAATCACTCTGGTGCAAACAAATTCTTATTCAAGGACAATCATTTAATAAATTTTCAACATCAGAAAAGCGCTCTGGTTATCACACTGAATTGGTACTCTTGACAAGAAATAATGGGTAACTTGACCTGGATTTCTGACAAAGTATCATTCCATTATCTGCACAAATACACGTATAATTTAAAGGTGGAGACAATAGAAAAGGCTGGTTATTTTCGCCTTACAAAAGTTTCAATAGCTTTCTCTGAAAACGAAAGAGATAGTAAACATACAGATATGATAGTATACTAAGATCAAAACATAATGTTTCCGAGCAATAGTCTCTTGGAGCTTCAGAAATATTTCACTGAATCAGTTGTTTGTTTCCGAAATCATCCCGTAAACATATAAATCTATTACGTCCGACGAATATGTTATACCAGTCAAGTACCATCATTATTCATGACATGTAAAGAGGTGTTACTTTGATATAAAAAATTTACAGTACCTAGAAAATAATTACAAGGTCTATTCAAATTTAATAATTTAGGATGGTGTAAGGCATTACTCACCAATTCGTAATGAATAATAGTGACTATTATGTGAAAAATCAACCTCCTTGCTTCGGTCAATTAGTTGGCGAACATGAAATTCCTATTTCATCTCAAAACTATTCTGTAATAATCACGTGAATAGTTATAAAATCAGTTTGAGAGTTATATATATTAATGTATATGAGTAGTCACTCTAGATAATTTAACTGTATCATTCATTTACAAGTTAGTAGCGCCAGACCTCCCAGCAAGTTTGCTTCAATTGTTTATTAATGAAATGAGTTTCGATAAATTAGCTTGAAATTTAAAAGGTTCACTTGTTCTTCAGTGATATTACAGTAAATCAATCTGACATGTCCCATACATCAACATTCACAAGGTGTCGATTTCATGATTAGATATTTCAATGTGATTACTAAATTCACAAGCCCTTGAGAGCAAAAGATCTTATAATCTCAAGTTCCAGTCCTAAACTATGTATTCTGATATCTGGTAACACTGAGTATTGCATAATGAGAGGTAGGTCAATGAATAGAAAGATCCTAAGATTACGCAATAAAAAATGTTCAGATAGTTGAACCGTGACCCATATATTAAAGAAATAAATAAATGAGTAAACGATTGATAGAAGCGGGTGAAGAAAAGTAAACAAATAAAGAGTATGTGAAATCAAGCTATATATTCAAGTCAAGTGAGAGGTCAGAGTGTTACCAATTTCTTGTGAACACATAGGCTTGAATTATTAGCTCAAATTCCTAAAGCTTCTGGAATGTGCGAGAGAAAAGACTGAACCCCAGAAGGAAAGCTAGTGAAACTGCGATGAATAACTTTAATTGACTTATTAAGATCAACCATATGACCGCTATCCATCAAGTGTGAAGGAGCTGAGCTCCATATTGCCTTGATAGTATTTCTTCTCAGTCAAAAAAGTAAGCTTTCGATAACTCTTTAAATCAGTTGTCCGGTGATGCACGTAGTATAGCTTACTTCACTGGAGCAGCTGAATTTGTAGACAGGCATAGAAGTTGTATAACCAGGAATCTTATCATTAAGTTGTAGAATCAACATACGTCGTGTTAAGTAGATGAACAGATGTCGGCAGCATCGAACGCTCTCTTCATCGCTTGTAACAAAGAAGAAAAGTCGATATCAATTATTTGTAAGAAACCACTTCTCTCTGAAACTGCAATTTAACATTGATGTAGCTGGCGATGTACTACGTGATAGACTAACAAATGATATTTATATGTAACTGAGGGGGGCTTTTCATTATTTCACGAAAAATTCACTTCGTTCACGTATCTCTGTGTCCCTAGGTATTTTTCAGTCTAAAATTACATTATTAGAATGCGAGATTGTTTATTTTGAGTGTCATGTTAGGTTAAATACACAATAAAGAATACGATATAATTGAATAATTAGAAACAATTCCGTAATAAACAACAAGAATGTATATTGATTGATACTTCTACAAACGACAACCAAGATAGACGAAGACATGTTTTTAAAATCACACTCTCAGCTAAAATGTATCATATTATACATTACTGTTAGTTTCGAAAAACTGTTTCCTTTGCAACAACGCATCTGAATATCGAAGACTTCAAGTAGACATGATTATTCATGTTCTATTGAAGCACTCATTCATGACTAAGTACACGATATACCAGTACTCAATGTAGAGAATTCTGACAAGACTAAGGAGGCTCATGTTTTGTTCAGATTAAACAAATACTGTTCATCGATGATGGTGTGATTTCGTCGGACGCTGTTATTTTGTGAACCATGAAGATGTGTTTTCAAGTGACAAAAAATAAAGGCGAAATGCGAATAAATAACTGAACGAGAAGTTACCAATACGATTTATAGAACTAAAATCGCGCAACATTACTAATCTTGATATCTTATTCCTTCATACAACATTAGAATCTACGCTACCTCAAAAAGTAATCGAGCGAAAGATTAAATTTTTTAAGCTGCCTTCTCAAGAGTTCACCTGCAGGTCCCTATGAAAAATTGGTGAACTGGTTAACCGATTACACTCATACTGGTGGTTGGTTTTCATTGTTCTCAAGCGTACTTGTCATTGGAGCAATATGCTGCGATTTATCATAAAGATATTTGCAACATGAATTGAAGGAAAAAAGAGTGAATGAAATGAATGGAGTCGGTTGACCATTCAAACAATAGAAGATTCGGTTCACTCTTTTCTCATTCAATTTATCTTCAATGAGAAAAGAGTGAACCGAATCGGTCGAGCTGTTCAAAATTTATGCTGAAAAGTGTGTTCATGAAATTCGCTGTCTCGGGCACTTCTATAAGATTTCGCTGTACGGATCCTTATATAGTAATTTTCCGTGTCACATTTTCCTTCATAACTTTTGAACGATTCAATATTTTTCAATGAGGCTTTCTTCTTCTTACATATCTAATTAAGTGCTAATCAATAATGTATAATATGTGCATGTACATTGAAATTGAAAATTTCACTATTTACACCTGCTCTTACTCGTTATGTTATATAGGGATACTATCCTTAACTCAAGGTCTGGAAAGTCGGAAAAATGAAAATTTCGCAAATGCGATAGAAATGATCTTGCTGATCTTGTTTTACTATTCCGAAACCAGACAATCGGTTTGAAGCGTTCCTATATCCTAACGCCTCAGGCTGGGCTGTTTCGCCTACTATCGGTGTTGTATGCAGCAAAGCTATATGGTCATGTGAAGGTGAAAGTGTCATG
Source organism: Schistosoma mansoni (assembly GCF_000237925.1). Taxonomy (NCBI): domain Eukaryota; kingdom Metazoa; phylum Platyhelminthes; class Trematoda; order Strigeidida; family Schistosomatidae; genus Schistosoma; species Schistosoma mansoni. The sequence continues at coordinate 171,096 of NW_017386047.1, forward strand.
TGAGACTGGAGGTTCGTCATTGAAATTGTGGATGATTCGGCTTTGATTTGGCAATTCTTCTTTAACACATCTATATCATTCGGGACAACTATGTATTTGGCAACCAAATGTTATCGTTGTAGTGATGAAGTAGATAATATTGTCCAACGGTGACATTTTATTCACAATGAACAATATTTGTTTAACCTGAGTTCATCTGTTTCTTTCGTACACAATAAAACTATCTGTCACTTGGAGCTCTTGACAACGTTCGTTCTTACAGTTGAGACGGATGAACGTTATAAGACCGTCAACTATAGAGCAGTGGATTTATTGATCGCACAATGATACACAAAAGCATCGTGAACAGTATTGGGTAATTATCAATCCTGCTCTCTTTCTATCCCAGCCAGCTAAGTCTAGAACACAAATAACAGACTCTGCAATTTGAATCATTATTCTCAAAAAAACTGACTTAGTTTACCAAACGGTCTGACCACATCGTCTCATAAAATATAAAATAACATATTTACAAGATTTGGCCAAATATGTCTGTGAATAGTGTGAACAACAATCAACTGACTGTGGGTAACTCAAGAATGGTTGATCATATAATAATGGTCTATAGGCCAAAATAAAGCTAATGAAATAGGAAACGCGAATATGAATTGTTCACTTACATAGCAATTATAGAATAGGAAATATACACATCACATTGGTCCATAAATTGTTCCCACAGTTTCCATTCATACACCTCCTTGTTATATAATATTATCGATATTGAGTAAAGTGACTTAACAATTCAGTCAGGAAAACGTGTTTGAATATGACATAATATGATTACATCTATTTGATTTCTTCCAAAAAAATATGAATTTTCAAATGAAAAATATTTTTTTCAAAAGTAACAATAGTGATAATAATTGTGTACATAATGTCATAGTGTGATGTGTCTGTCGACCTCAGTTCTTTTCATTGATGAAATATCAAAGATTGTACTTCCTTGTTGTTTAGCATCAGATTTTATCAGAATAATCAGACTATATAACATTTTCTTTTCTGTAGTGAGCGTGATAAGAAATTTTGAAATAATAATGAATATCACTGTCTATCATTACATTCATATGACTGATAATCACTGACATACACGGAACAACGTCCAATGAAATTTTCATTTCAAATATGACTACTACTTTTGTCTAGACAAAATGTAGTGAAAACAAATAGTTTGTCCATCAATTCATAGAAGGTTTTGATTAAGCTATGAATAGACACTGAAATTTTCTATCATCTTATTTTGAATGTGTTTAGTATTACTTATCAAATGAAACTATCCTGTTTTTATGTCTGCAGTTTATCAATCCACATCACGTATTTTGTCACGTTTCACATCAATCACTGTGACAAATTGACTCACGGTTTACCAATATTTTGGATAGACATGTTTCATTGTTGATCAAATGTATGTTTGTGTTGAATTTTGACTCAAGTCGTATATCGTGATAAGATGGACGCCATCAGATTTCACGGGAGACCGAACACATTACAAATCATCATTTCATATTGAGATTCGTCGTAATTTTGCATTAAAATTGAAATGCATATCCCTGTCAGAAAGCGTTCGTAGGTGAATGTTCAATTAATTTGCCAGCCATGTCCATCTTAATATCTTCAAACTCACATAATATGTTGATATTATTGAGAAGATAATTTGATTGCGTTAGAAAATTATTCGTGTTTAGTCTGTCAACACAAATGGCTGAAGCTGAGTTTCGTGGCGGTTGTTACGATTTATTGAAGTGTAGCCCCACATTTGAAGAAATCAATAGTCCTCGTGTGATTTAAATTAATTTCACTCAACTTGGCTGCACGATAAAAAGTTATGTCTCACGATGATGACATTGAAAAGAGAATTCTCAGCACACTGGATATTTGTTCCTAAAGATTCAGACTCCGAGAAGAAAAATATCGATTGATCATAACAAGAACGGCCTTCGTCACGGTAGGAAATAGGATTTTGTAAAAACCAATGAGTATTCGCCCTGCTATGCGCCGCATTCTATCCACGACATAACACCTCCGAGCAACACATGGTGATTTCGAGGTCATCTTGAATATTGCGAACTACATAAATTGTGAACGTATAGGTAATATCATGCAACCGATTTCGACTACGGTGAAAAATGGTCATCCTATTTCATTCAAGCACTTATCAGACAATGTTATATCGACAGTAATTATTCGCAAATACGACAATCAAAACTATGATAGCAACCAAGTTTAAGACCGAATATATGCCAGCTATACTTGGAGCCAGAACTAAGTGTGTTGAGAGGAACGCTACTGATCAAGCTAGATTTAGCCAATGTTTACTGAAGTCGACTGTACAAAATATGTCATGGACGAAGGCGTGATCTAAAGACAAAAAATCAATAGAAAAGTGGAAAGGTGCATGTGAACTACTTCACGGCTTTGATAACGTGATTTAGCTACCAATCTAAAAACGACGTGTTCAATCTTAGGACTGTGACAAACTGATAACTTTCGACTGGAATGGGCAGCCTGGCATCTTCATTGGTCTTTTCACTGCCTAGACCCCTTGGTGGAATCAAGAACATGAGTAACAGCTTCTGCTGTGCGATTCATTTATTCATGGAATACTAGGTTTATAAAGCAGAAAAGCAGACCACGTCTCAGCACAAAATAGAAAAGAACCCACAATGTGGCCGTGAACACGTAAGACGGTGATTAATAAACCGAACATAATTTGAGGACAGAAAATACTATACTAATATAAATCTTTAAGTCGAATTGGAGCCTTTGACAAGAGGTAGATAAGTATATCTAATCTAGTTACTGAAAAGTCATGCATCAGGAATATATACACACCTATATGAATAATATTATTCTGTTATTAGATCTCTTAAGTTACTCGTGATCTATTCTTCAATGAACTGTAACACCTCCCCGTTTTTTGAAGCATCATGTTAAATAACAATCCATAAGATCAACTTTCATTGGATTAGGTTTTCGCCTAATGCGCTGTGATCGCCTTGAGAGCGTTGTTAACGCGCTCTTGTTATTCGAGCCCTTTTTAGTCTCGTTATCTGATTCACGTATTCGGTTTAATGTTATTTTCAGCTTTCTATCACTTCATTTCACACATTATTTTCCGATTGCCTGTATCTGGTAGGCATGTCCCATCCATATCTTTTACTTCCTTAATAACATTCCTCTTTTTAATTATAATGCTAAAGTTCCAAGTTGACTTTACTGTCTGGAAATTTCCTTCTGTGACCGTACGTCCTATAACAATCCTTATAGGTAATGCACCATGTCTCCTGTTGAATTGCCGTTGCATTTGTTTATACTTGCATAGTTTGGTTTTAGGTTTTCGTTTCAGTCATCCCACTGATCTTCTCATCTTTATTCTTTATTCTCTGTCGAACGATCTCGATTATTTGTTTCAGGGTTAAGTGTTGCACAATGGGTTAGTAAAAATCTTTGAATTATATCATCTATTTCTCCTTCCCTCTCGGCTAGAAGCATTACTACTTAAAACGTGTTCACGAGCCTCTCGACCAAACCGTTGGACTGCAGATGGAATGAGGGTGTCCTTATATGGCCCACGTCATTCGCAATGAATCACTTCGAAACTTCAGCAGAGGTAAACTGTGACTCATTATCTGACACTAATATATACAGAAAACCCAAAGCATGAATACTTGTCTCACTTTTTCCACAACTGCTTCCGTGTAGACGAACTTCATGAAGTGGACCTCAAGCCAAATGCTTTCATCCTGGTTAAACCTACGTGTTCAGTATGCAGTTCTAACATAGCATTAAAGCGTGTTAGATCCATTTTGAAAGTCAAACTCCCTCCATGTAAACATTTGCAATTTCTTCTTTATGATTTTTTTATTTGTATATATTATTAACCTTTTTGATGCCATTTGAGACTGTAACGTTTGATTTTCTAGGTTTACTTTTGTTTTCATCAAGTCTCTATGTTTCTCACTGAACTGTATTTAATTTGTTTTATTTGTTATTATTCTGGCGCCTGCTATATAGACTGTTCGCTCTTTGATTGCGCGGTTTGATTTTTGACTTGGATCGTACATTTTTGGTTGCAAATTGGAGCACTTCCCCAGAAATTGAAACACTTTGTGTTATTGAACGGCCGCTCAGACGGAATGTTACTTGATTTATCCAGAAAGGATAAAATGACACTTATTTTTTGGTGTGTACTTTAATATTTATATATTTCTTACAACTTTGTTATTCATTGTAATTTAGATTGAATATTTTGGGATCAATTGTTGGTTAAATAACTGCGTGGTAATATTTCTTTACTTGGATTTGTACATTTGTATATATGATGAATTTTAGATCGCTTGTTACTCAAAACACTTTGTACTGATTTAGACTAGGTTCACAAACCTATTCCCCAGTTATTCATCAATCAAAGGTAGACTTGAATATTACACAGCGTAAGCCCGTAGGCAGAACCATTCGACTATCAAATATAAGGCACACGTCCACAACTGATAGAAAATTTCACGGAGGAGAATATTCATCAATGTTTTTCTTGCATTTCCGAAATTTTCATGTTTCCGACTTTCCACACACTGAGTTAGGGGTAGTATCCCTATATAACATGGCGAGTAAGAGCAGGTGTAAATAGTGAAATTTTCATTTCAATGTACATGTTCATGTTATACATCATTGAATAGCACTTCATTAGATAAGTAACAAGAAGCAAACTCCATTGAAACATATCAATCCATTCAAATGTTATGAACAATGAAATAATAGTTAGAAGACTCATTTCTGACATGAGACCCAGATGCCACTTAAAATAATTTCATATTCTATCGCGCAACCACACAGGTACCAAGCACCCTGGTGGTTCATTCGCACTATTCATATACACATTCACATCACATTTATCACATGTATTTCGATCAGTGATTGCGCTTAAAAACCATTGTCTGGTGTCGGAATACTAATACAACACCACCAACATCATTTTTATTGCATTTGCGAAATTTTCATGTTTCCGACTTTCCACACACTGAGTTAGGGGTAGTATCCCTATATAACATGGCGAGTAAGAGCAGGTGTAAATAGTGAAATTTTCATTTCAATGTACATGTTCATGTTATACATCATTGAATAGCACTTCATTAGATAAGTAACAAGAAGCAAACTCCATTGAAACATATCAATCCATTCAAATGTTATGAACAATGAAATAATAGTTAGAAGACTCATTTCTGACATGAGACCCAGATGCCACTTAAAATAATTTCATATTCTATCGCGCAACCACACAGGTACCAAGCACCCTGGTGGTTCATTCGCACTATTCATATACACATTCACATCACATTTATCACATGTATTTCGATCAGTGATTGCGCTTAAAAACCATTGTCTGGTGTCGGAATACTAATACAACACCACCAACATCATTTTTATTGCATTTGCGAAATTTTCATGTTTCCGACTTTCCACACACTGATTTAGGTGTAGTATCCTTTTATGCCATGGCGATGTAGAGCAGTTTCATGCTTATTAAATATATTACATGTTTTACTTTTCCTGTTATTTAGAGTAGACTGATGCCTCTTTATTTATCGCAATTGCTGAAATCTGATTTCTTTGTTATCTTGATCTGAAACTTTTTTTTGTATTCTATTTGTAGTTGTTCTTCGTTCCATATCTTACTGGAGACGGTGTGTAGTTTCTTGGCAGTTGCTGCCACATTTGCTTTCTGTGCCTCTGCCAGGCTGTTGTCTAGTCTAGCTGCTTTGCCGCTCTTCATTTTTCTAATGCCATGCTGATCTTGTCAATTGTTGGTGGGCCATCATCGATTGGCTGGTCTGTGGTTGCTCTTTCGAAGTGTTCTACCCACCTGTCAATGATTACTTTGCCTTCCTTGTTTTTCACTGGTCTTTCTGGCTTACGGTAATTTCCAATACAAATAACTGGTTACATATTATTTCAGAACATAAATTTCTCTGGGCAACATGGACACGTGTTTCATCTTATCCATTACTTATCAAAGACTGAAAGCCAGCACTATTTACTTCAAACTACTTTCCGTTTTCTACTTAGACGGTCAGTGCATATACTGATTGACCTATGCAATGATGTGAAGCTTTATTTCATTTTTGAATTCTTCATTGAATCTTTATATTGATGTTACGAGTTGCAATTGAATCCACTGCTATTTCTAATTGATCCCTTCTAACGATTCTTGTGGCTTATAGCAACGTCGAAACAATCCCTACAGTTTGCACATACATCAATAAGAAACTCATCAGTTGCAGTCCAAAACAAAAATGAGTAGACTAAAACAAACGATACGAATGTGAAGATTATCTTCGATGTTTAAATGACATAATTCGGCACCTCATTTGATCAATATATGTCATTTACCCAGACACTCTGTGAACCTTCTCATATGTAATCATAAAAACTGTATCTCACCGGATCACATAAAATCAATGCTCTACCCTAAACAAGGCTTCATCTTTCAACAATACCGGTCTATTTCAATGAAGCAAGACGTTTAAACGAATTTATAAATGAAATATCAGTTTCTACTGGCACTGCTTTATTTTTGCTTTATGCTAAGCACACTTTCTTTGCATTGAGTGGCGAGATGACTGAGGACTGCAAGTGTTACTGTTTTGCTATGCGTGAGTGAATAAATGATGGATATATTGCCTGCTTGACATCGTCATTCATATATTTCTATCTTCGTGAATCAAACGTTAATCATAAGTGGGAGAAAATTTTAATTGTCTTATGAGATAAAGGCAATCAAACTTGTTGGCTTTTTCCATCGAGATATCGGTTTGAGTGAGCTTCAGCAAATTTTATCCTAATTTCATTCCGCACAATTATCCACAACACTTCATTGACATTTTTACCATCTAATTTTACACAAGAAATAACTGATCATTCTACACTGATAAAAAAACTCTATTAGATCATTCTGACAGAGTACATGAATTTTCTGCATTGACTTGCTCATGACCGGGTATAAATAGAGAGTATTCTGACACTTACGTATGATTGATGATTTAAGTCACTGTGTATCGAAGTGTTAACAAGAATTGCTGAAATGACTCTTACTCTGTTCACATTATATTCTATCATGGATTTTCGATTTCCACTCACTTTCTTCAATTTCAGTGGGAATCTGTATAAAAGAATGTTGGAAGTCTGAGTCAAGATCTGTTACAACACAATCATTTGTATTAAGTCATGTAATCACTGAATAAATGTTTCATCATAAAATTCACCTTATTCACACTAATTCACGGAATACTGATATTCTCAGTTGTCTTACAATGAATGTTCCATCCAATATGTATAGACATTCTTGTCAACTTGGTCAAGTCATATGAGTTATCTCTGCATCCTGATATTTGACGGCAAACTGTTATATGAATATCATTGTCTGTAAAAATGAAATGTGGTCCTCAATAACTGAGAGAATGCTGCACACGTGATTTACAACAATTTACATTTGAAACAGCCGTACAGAGAATGACTTTCTCTGCATAGCACAATCCGTTACTAGTAAGCACAACATCATCATTGTTTCTTCTGATGAGACTTCAATTCTGAATATTCACTGTTTTTAACAATTGTTTGAATGGTGTGACATTGGAGGATTTACAATAGCGTAAACTAGTCCGATTGCACATCAAACGATACAGATCACTTTCTATTTTATTCAAAGTAACCAGATACATTTGAAAGTAGTGATCAACATAAATTAGCACAATGATCTTAAATAGTTGTGATAAAATAAAATTTGCATTATATAATGCGACTTACGTTATCATAATAGAATGTTATCCTCCCATTGTGGCTGTAACCTCTACAATAAGACGATTATTGATACATAGAATTTAGAATTTAAACAAGGAGCAAGTTATTGTTAGATGTAACACCGTGTTGTGTGTGACGAATGTATAACACAATTCATTTACTTTGGATCACAGACTTTCATCAGGTTTCTATGAAACCTGAAACGATTAATGTCTTTCTTCGTTTCGGAACAAGCGGTATGAGATCAAGACTTCATTTATTCATGGTGATCTATTTATTATACGCCAAATCTAGTCTTTCCGAATTCATTTCGCCTTTTCTCCAAGTCATAATGAATGTTCTCAATTAGTGGGTGAATTTCAACGGTAATAGTAGAACATTAACACCTAAGTTAGTTTTAATGGGAGGTTAGCTTTGTTCACGTAGAACAAGCATAGCTTTCGTAATCACAATGAGTGAAGGTGTAAGTGGTAAACGTTCACGTGTGTGATCAAGGCGTCATTCAATGTTCACTCACCTTTACCATTTACTCCTACCACAAAAGACATTTTGATTACGAATAATTCCTCTGAAATAATAATGATCAAAATAGGTATAAAAGTATATGGATAATGATTATCTATCTCTTTCAATGAACACACGTTTTGACAAGGACTGCATTCTTATACTATCTCAATTTTGACGTTTAACAGAACTGGTGTAGTTAAATGCCTAATCGTCTCTTATGAAAAATTTTCAACGAATATTATCAATTCGAGGATATGATGAACGATTTATTGCAATCAAATGAGTAGAAAATTCTACTTTTCTGAAATTTTTCAGGTGCTTGTAAATGAGTAATGGAGTTTCCATATGTATTCGACAATAAAATAACAAAATCTGCTTCTGTGGTTCCGTTATTCTTTAATTCCGATATGAGACCGAAATATATGTATGTCACGTTGATGTTCTCATTGTTCTGGTAGTAGTGAATCTTCTGATTTGAAAGGACTATTCATGGTTGCTCTTTGATCGGCTTTTTCAGGAAGTGCAAGGATTCGAAGTGCTTAATCATACAAATATGATTCCAAAAATAGTCTTCAATAATCGAATATTATCAGACAGCAGCTGAAAGACATTAAACATTCATGAATCAGGTAAACGCTGGGAAAGGTTTCGAGGACATCAAATGTGACTTGGCACTTCATAGCCTTATCCCACAACATCGCCGACTATTGCTCAAGTTATCAGTTTGATTCACTCCGTTTACTGTGAAGTATCGTGTGGATGAAATATCTTCTGTTATGTCGTTTTCATAGACTGCAGGTTTGGTGGTTTATACCCTGGCTATGAAATCACTTGATTCAACAATTCTTTTCAATCCACGTGTATATTCCCAGAAATATCTTTGTCTTATTTAACGGTTTCACTTCACAGTGTTTAACAAGCGCTGCGATGCACACACGTTCTAGTACGAAAATCGCAGAACTCAACCAACAACTATGTATTGGTGAACTCTTGTGTAATAATCAAGTGAAATACTGAAGCATTTATAGAAAAAAAATGTGAGAAAAGGAAACACAACAAACCATAACTGAATAGTATAAGGACTCATTCTCATTGAAAACCCCATATACAGTTTTCACATAATTTTGTATGGAATTTGTAATATTACCAAGGTGAGTGATTCCAAATACATCTATGTTACCTGTATTTAATTGTTGAAAACATGCAACATCATTGAAAAAGTAGAAGCGAATGAACAAACGATTTTGAATTAAAGGGAAGAAATTATTCAATTGCATGAACTGTATTTGGTTTGCAGTAAGTAGTCCAACCATTGACAAACCGAACAAGAAAAAATATTCAAAGACGTTTTGCAAGTCAACAGCGGCACAAAACAGATTCACTGAAGAAATTGAATTAACATTGATTCATGAACGGTAATGTGATCAAGCGCACTCAATAATAATTTGAGTCAAAAAAAGTATTGACTTACCACTTTTGGAAACATCAAAGTGGTGGACGCAATTATCGTAATCAGAGGGCCAGAAATTATGTTTATCAAGCTGAAATGATAGAAACATATGGATAAGTACCTTCATTTTAAAATGAATTTAACTCACATATTCACCATGAACTTTTTGAAAAATGGCGTTCAATGCTGGATGAGACTGATTACGATGTATCCTCATAGAATAATTAAAATGAAGAGACTGATTATGTATTTTAGAATGTAACTGATGACTTACTTATCGATATGCATTATTTTCAAAAATGACATCTTCATGACGCTGCAAATCAGGTTTTTTGCAAACGTTATTGAAGTTGTAAGGCCAGAAGGCGATCAGATAAGCTGGTATCTATAAACTAGGCAAAACGATATTGCTTAAATGATCCAGATAAACAAATCAACAGTATCTCATTGAGTCGGATTTCAAATTAAGTTTGTATTTTCATTCAAAACAAACCACATCTTCACGTTCAAAGTTGTAAACCTAATTTTTACCAGACTTATTTTTTATTGGGTTTATATAGACTTTTTTGTAGTGTTTGAAGGTTGCACTCTGATTCGACGATTCAAAGTGACCAATAAGATGATCAAATTAAAGAAGTCACATGTTCATTGTAAACCAATCATGAAAGTAGATGACTTCATCGTTATCCATTATTCTTTTGGCTGTTGAGAACATCAGTTGAAACTTATCTACCGTTGGTTGGAATTCCTTACGCCTGTTGAAAGTAAATGAAGATATTCTAGAATACCAGGTTGATAAATTGTAGTTTAAATGATGTGCTTAGTATTTTAAGAACAAACCAATGTCTGTAATAATCTATTGATTGACTCTTAACGATGAGTTGTTTTGATTTGATTGACTAAAATCAAATTTGCACAAACTGTTTTGATTGGATGTTTTTTGGTACTTTTTGACATATGATTTTATTCGTTGTTCAGTGTAAAAATGTAACTTCTAAACGAAAACACAGCCACTCTATTTGTATACCTCGTTAAAACACTGAGTGTTAATAGATCAAATAGGTCAAAAGAGATAACGATTCTTTTATTCAGTACTCAGAAATGGATGTGAATGTGTTCAGTTATGTAGAATGAGATCTCCAAAGATTGTCATAAGAGAAAAACAATGCATTTCATTGAAAAAAAACTGTTGAAAATTCAGTAAGATTCCTTAAATCAGACACAGATTTGTATTTACAACAGTGATTACGGTATCTTAAAGCCAAAAACGTTTGTCGATACACAGGGAGAGGGCTGATTCTCGTTTTGTGTTTCAATAATGAATTCCATATGCCATTTTCGCTTGTATTATTATCATCTGTGTTCAAATATACTAGAAAATCACTGTGATATGTTAATGTCAAGGCTATACTTAGGTCACGCGTACCAGTAAACACTGGCCAATGAATGAAAATCTACATATTCGTAACTGAATAATATTTTAGCGAAATAAATCAGGAAGGTTTGTGTTTGCGTGATATTTAAAAAAAGTTTCCCTACTGACAAAGTGGAGGTGCATTTTTTGACTTTAGTATGATGTCGAGTATCACGGTTTTCCTCCTGACAAAGTTGAGGTGTATTGTTTGACTTTAGTATGATGTCGAGTATCAAGGTATGTTGTTTAATGAAAAAACTGTTGGTTAATTCCGTAAATTCATCAATATCAAGAATGATGTCAGTGGAACATTGTTTATTCTCAACCGTTGACCAATATCTTATTATGAGATGAACACTTATCTCTGTATGTAATAGTGTAAATCATCTAATGTGCTTGAGAATAGTATGATTCAGATAATAAAACATTCAGTTAGGTGTCGCTTTAAACCTGCCTGTATATTTTGCATATTGTTATTTGTAAGTTGTAAGTAAGCAGTCCTTTTGTAATACTTACTATTCTCATTGTCATCATAATTTTTTGACAAGCTTCACAAAAAAAGAGTTTGTTGTCTTGTGAAATATACAGAAAGCAGTCCGCAAGCTGTGTGTTGAACTATTCGAAGTTATTAATAAGTAGACAATGAATAAACTTCTAATATCTTGCCCAAACCTGAAAGGCGTTGATTGAAATTTTCATTTGACATATAAGCTATGCGTTACACATGCAATCGCACTCAATGAAGTGATGTTGATGTACTCAGAAAAGTGATGGTTATCAATGATTGGTCAATCTGTTGCTTGTTAGTATTTCGTCTTCTCTGTTCCGGTTAACATGACACTCATACTTTTCATTTTTGCATCACTGGAATACATACAGACCTTGACCGCTCATAAGTATATGTGAAGTGATTAGGAAGATAACTCTGTCCAAAAGAAACATATTATGCTAGATGAACAGTATTTGCTTTTTCAGAAATAAATGCCTGCTTTTTTCATCTTCTATAAACTGTTCACACTGAGTGCAGTTACTTAACGATTCAGTCACAATTATGTTTGAATATCACGTACAATCACCACATTTACTATTTCGCTTCCTTCAATCTAATATACGTATTCACGTAAGAAATATTAATCTGAGGGTACTAATAATGATAATAATACTGTCTATTATGTGATAGTGTGATCTGTCTGTTGACCTCAGGCGCTTTTGTTGTTCAAATATCAATTATTGTTCCTTCTGATTGTCTATCAACAGAATTTATCTAATTAATCAGATTATATGATGATTTCTTTTGTATAGTGGGTTTGAAGATGATCTTCAGTGTATTGAGGAATGCCGCTCTCTATTATTACATTCATATGACTGATATGCACCTACACTCATTGAAGAAAATTGATTGAAATTTTCATATGACATATGAGCCATATGTTATATTATTACGGTTTTTAATATAATGTATTTAGATATTATTGTTTCTCATTGTGCCACTCACAAAGAGCATGAGGATCACCATCTATTGAAAAATGGATCAATTAGTCAAAGAAGTGAAGCTGTAAAGCCCTGAAATCTTCAGCTGATATCAACTCTGGTAATGTCTATACCTAATGCTATGTAACTCCTGTTGATGAAATCTCTCTCAAGTGTGTAAGGTATTCGACATTGAGAACAGACTACCTTCAAGATGGTTTATTTCAATTTTATTCAGCTGAGCAGCTAAAGGAATCCGTACGGTTACTCCAGGCACCTACGAAGTTTATGATTGCTCTTATGGTCTCGGATAAAACCGCTACAGAGCAACTTACGCAAAAGCGTTCTCTTGAAGAAAGCTATGCTGTTGGTATTGCTTTAAATGTCATTTACGCGCCAACTGAACTCACCCGCGTGTGTTAACTGTCTCATGCTTGCCATTAATTTGACTCATCAATGTAGTGCCTGTACAGTCATCTCAGTGAACTAGTGTATTTCTAAATAAGATGATAATTTTCCCGCGTAATATTATAAACCCATTCCCAAATATCAAATTTCAACGTGAAAGCTCTTAACGACACAATTAAGAATAAGATGTCTCTCGCTTGTTTTAAGA